>NW_009924279.1:0-1378 GCF_000696875.1 Nestor notabilis | reverse complement strand
TACTGGTGTCCTTAGGAGCAATGGTGACACTGGGAGCACTGGTGACACTGGTGTCCTTAGGAGCAATGGTGACACTGGGAGCACTGGTCATACTGGTGACACTGGGAGCACTGGTGTCCTTAGGAGCAATGGAGACGCTGGGCACACTGGTGACACTGGGAGCACTGGTGTCCTTAGTAACAATGGTGACACTGGGAGCACTGGTCATACTGGTGTCCTTAGGAGCAATGGTGACACTGGTGATACTGGTATCCTTAGGAACAATGGTGACACTGGAGACACTGGTCATACTGGTGTCCTTAGGAACAACGGTGACACTGGGAGCACTGGAGACACTGGTCATACCGGTGTCCTTAGGAGCAACGGTGACACTGGGAGCACTGGTGGTCCTGGTGTCCATGGGTGTGATGGTGACACTGGTTGCACTGGCGATACTGGGCTCCCTCGGAGAGCTGGGGACACTGTGTGCACTGCTCATACTGGTGGCACTGGGAGCGATGGTCACGCTGGGGCTACTGCGAGCACTGGGGACACTGGTGGCACTGGTCACACTGGTGTCCCTGGGAGCGATGGCAGCACTGGTCATACTGGTGACGCTGGGACCAGTGGGGACACCGGTCATAGTGGGGACACTGGTCGCACTGGGGCGGCTCAGGACACTGGTCACGTTAGAACCAGCGGGGACACCGGTAGCACTGGTGACACTGGTTGCACTGGAGCAGCTCAGGACACTTGCGATGCTGGGACCAGTGGGGACACTGGTCATACTGGTCGCACTGGGACGGCTCAGGACACTGGTGAGATTGGGCCCAGTGAGGACGCTGGCCATACTGGTTGCACTGGGACGGCTCAGGACACTGGTGACACTGGGACCAGTGGGGACACTGGTCATACTGGTCGCGCTGGGACGGCTCAGGGCACTGGTGACACTGGGCCCAGTGGGGACGCTGGTCATACTGGTCGCGCTGGGACGGCTCAGGACACTGGTGACACTGGGCGCAGCAGGGACGCTGGTCATACTGGTGACACTGGTTGCACTGGTCACAATGGGATGGCTCAGGACACTGGTGACACTGGGACCAGCAGGGACACTGGCCATACTGGTGGCACCGGGCCGGCTCAGGACACTGGTTGCACTGGTGACACTGGGCGCAGCGGGGACGCTGGTCACACTGGGACGACTCAGGACACTGGTGACACTGGTGTCCTTAGGAGCAATGGAGACACTGGGCGCACTGGTGGCACTGGGAGCACTGGTGTCCTTAGGAGCAACGGAGACACTGGGCGCACTGGTGGCACTGGTGTCCTTGGGAGCAATGGTGCCACTGGTGGCGATGGTGACGCATCCGGCACTGCTGACGCTGGTCCCACTGGGAGC
>NW_009924278.1:14957-33243 GCF_000696875.1 Nestor notabilis | reverse complement strand
GTCCTTTCGCGCACCGCTCTGCTCCGAGCAGAGGCCTCTCTGCGGGCCAGGAGGCGTCAAGGTCAGGTCCTGGCGCTGAGGGTGCCCCGCAGAAAGGCTCTGAGGGCGGCGTTCTTCGCACCTGAACGCTCTCCGGGCAGCCTCTTTCCTCCACAGAGGCGCCGGGGAGTCCCACAGGTACCTCGAGACATACCTCAGACCTGGGAACGTGGTATGGCCACTGCAGAGAAGACAGCATGGATGTGTAGGCCATGTCCCACACGGGGTGCCTTTCATTTCCAGGGCCATCACACCTGCCTTATGGAGTAGCAGGATTTCTGTGCCTTCCATCATGCCTTTAATTAATCAATTAATTAATAATAAAAAATCATGTATACAGTGTGTATACTTCAGTCTTCTCAGTTTACTAGTTACCAGGATAAGCTTGAACACCAACCAGTGCATTACAACACTTCACGTGGAGCTTGTATCTCCAACAAACTCAACACTTTCACTCATTCGTTTCTCCCTGTTGTTGCGGAGTAGCAGGCTACGTGACAGAGTAGTACTGGAAGAGAGAATGAGAAAATGAAGCTCAGTCACCATCCAAAATAGTGGTGTTCTTTACCCCAGTTTTTCCGTATTCCTTTTCATTCCTGCCTGCCCTTTTGGATTTGCAGCCATCATGCTTAAGTACAAAAAGTAATCTCTGGGTCACCTATTTGATAAGCGTAAATACCAGAAAAGGAAGAAGAAAGAAGAAAGTAATTTGTATTTATACGAGTTTAATTTAAAGATGTATTAATTTTCTTCATGTTTTAAAGCTTTTTCGTACAAAAAGAAAAAAAATGGCACACTGCCACTTAAGCTCCCTCTTTTGCAAAATACATTGTTAATTTACAAAAAGTAGCTCCACTGCTGCATGAAGTGTTACCTGTGCATTTAACTAAGCCTACAGAAAAATCCCATAAATTAAGATGGTGTACTCCTAGGCTAGGCCCAAACAAGTGCCACACCAGTATAGCTCATTTGAGGAACCGAAATTGTTGCATTTCTTCCAGCAGTAGAAAAAGGAACTATTTTTGTTGATAATAAGTTTATCAGTGGTCTGCTGATGAACTGCTCTGATGCTAAGAGGGTAACCTCAGAGGGAAGGAAACAAGATGACCTAGAGCATTTTGCTTTTTGGAAGGCAGCTTTCTAAAGCTGATGGTGAGCAACAGTTGACCAAGGATGTCTGGTCTCCTTCCCTTTGTCCTCTGCGTGTGAGATACTGCTGAGGAATGTCATACTATAAAGGGCTTTACATATAAGGGCTAGTGTCAGAGTAAGATTAGTCAGCTCCCCTTCTTTCCTCATGATGCACGGGAGGATCTCACATGATGGTTGTTTACACCTCTCAACATCTGGCCTCTTTAGCCTTGGCCATGCTGGGGCTTTGTGGTGAAAGTGGCCTGCCGTGAAATATATGTCATGCTGGCACCTCGTGTTTCCTTGCTTGCTGAACCACAAAAACTGAAAACTCATATACAGGAACTTTAAGCAACTTGAAGTTAGTCCTTTAGCTCAAGCACTAGATGTACCCTTTTGCCTCTGTAATTCAGATTCTTGCTGTGCCTTCAGCCCTATTTTCTGTTTCATGTGCCCTGAATCTTGTACCTGTGATGAGATACACAATTACATTCACCTCATTTCATCCCCTGGAGTTCAAAGCTTGGTTTCCATAAGTGGAAAGCTAGTATAGGCCCCAGAAGATTACAACAACCTACTTAGGTTGAAGGTACATTTCAAGGTCTTGTTGGATAAGGAGGGCAGACATCAGCTGCTGCACAGATCCTGATAGGTCTAAATGGAACCTATGCAATCCAACTTCAGCTCAGCCCTGCTGCCCTTTCAGGCTTTTAAATGGCAAATTTGATTTTTCCCTTCTTTCCGTGTAGGAGACAGATTCTGGCCTTCGTTGAGGAGCCCTGTCCCATATGATTTCCCTGCACGAGCTCTGCTCCCCAGGTCACTGAGCACAGTTTCTGCCAGCACCGCGGTCTGTGTGCTGCTTGGCTGAACTAACTGAAAACCATGGGCAAAGTACTTTGCTGAAAAACCTAATTCTGTGGAATTTGAGGACAGATGTCAGAATCACAGGATTATTTTTATGGTTGTTCAGGGTCGTGCTGCCACATTTACAGAAGGCCCAGAGAACTAAGTCAGGCCTGAGGCAAGGATAAGCTTTGTTAGTGAGGGGTAAAGCTGCCTGCTGGAACGAGGAGTTTCAGGACCAACTGTCCCCTTGAGAAGGTGGGAACACTGGGCTGGGAGAAGAGCTCACCAAAGGCAGGTCTTCACAACCAGCTTGGGAATAGACAGTGATTCTCCTAGCTGATCTTCCAAACTCCATCAAAACATCTCCAGCACAGTCTGAGGGTTGGTTTCATTTAATTCTAATTTTCTGATTTTCTTCCAAGTCCTGTTGTTTGTTCAGATTGTTTGGGGGTTTTATTCTTTTCAAGTTTTCCAACTTAGTCTGGACATGTGGGGTTGAATTTCTTGGTAGTCTACTCCATCTACTATGTTCAGCGATGCCTTATCTCCCCCTGCCTCTGCTGTTCCCTGCCCTTAATGATTCAGTGAAAACTGGATCAACAAAGGGAATGTTTCATTATTGACATTTTTTTTTCATGAAGCACATTACAAATAGTAACACTTGACTGCCTTTTCTAAGCAAAATATTTTGGATATATTGGACACACTGAAACATACAGCTTTCGATGCCAATGCTGTGCTTAGACATTCGCAAGGAAGTCCCCACCTCTTTAAGTATTTCCATTCCCTGGTGGGGAAAAAAGGAACTTGCTGGATTTTTCCTAATTTGAGGTAGAAAAACATTACAAAAATGAGCTTTTTAACATTTCATTTATTTATTTATTTTTATTTTTCCACCAGCATTGCCTTTAGCAAGTATCACATAAAGAGTATACCCTAACTTTCATCAATTTATGCTAATGTGAATCTTCCTTCTTTTCTTGGCACATGGTATGCGAGCCTAATTTGAGTAAATTCCTCAAGGAAATGTTGTTCTTCATTCTCTTCACTGTAAATATGCTGGTTTTTTTCCTGTAAATAACTTTGCATAACATTTGAAGGTAGGATTTCAGCAACACGGTAGTTGGGTAGTTCCTGCCAGACAGACAGGTAGTAACAACCTGCAGTGGGTCATTAAAATGATAAATGTATTAAAAGGAGAGGAAAACACACACACTCCTCAAAATCTGGTAACCTTTCCCTGAAGCAATAGAACAAGTTAAGAAAAACCTTTAAAAGATTAAGGTATATTTTTTCAGTAACATTTATACACAAAATCCTGATCGCTGCCTTGAAACCCACTACTTTCTGTTGTAGAAACACTTTATTTCTCCCAGTTTACCATGCCTGATGCTTGGAACCTTTGGCAAGGCACCTAAGAAATGTTTTTTGCCTACAGTTTTCATTCATACCACGTACATTCTCTTTTCATTTTTATTATTACTCTTGTTACTCTAATAGCCGCTTCTGCACGTACCTGTAAGAGACAGGATGCTTTTAAATAATTCCCTGGAGTTCTGGGTTTTACAAGGGGGAATTTATTTATGCAGCTGGCAGAAATTTGTCTATTTTCTAAATGAAGAGCTTTCGGAAGCAAAAAATCACAGTAAGGAGAAAACCTTGGGAAAAAGTGTTTCACTGGAGCAGCAGCAGAGCTGTGGAAGGAGAATCCACCAGCCACTTCATTGCCCACCCACCACTTCTATTTCTCCTTCCCAGTTTTCCCCTTCCAGTGTCAGCATCTCCTGCTTGTCGTGCTGGTGTGGACAACCAACTCAGTGCCTCCCTCTGAGAGGCAGCACCAGGGCTAACGGGGCTGAAGTGTATTTTCCCTTATGGACTTCATTCAGAGACATCTGGAAGGGGTGTGTTTGTCGTCCCACCCTTCTGGCCATCCTGACTTGCTGCTGCAGTGGCAAGAGGTACCCTGAAAGTCAGCAGAAAGATGGCATGAAAGCACAGATGGCTGTGACCTCTGCCAGTGCCCCTGGCTGAGGGCACATACCAATGCATTTACTTATGCTGAACCAAATTTAGGGCATTCTAGTTTGCCATGGATGGTTTCATAAAAATACCTTTAGAAAGAGTCATTTACTCCAATTGCTTGACCTGAGACAGCACCAATTGTCCAGGTGTGATGAACAAGCTCGTTGGATGATCATCCTGACCATTAATGAGGATTGAAGCATCCTTCCAGCCTGTGTTTGAAGCAGGGCTTCCTCCTGTTGATGGTGCGTCTCTGGATCTGTGAGCTCCAGGGAATATTTCAGCTGAAATGTGGTTTCCTAGGAAAATGTCACATCAGTGTCAAAAGCTTTAGTAAATCAATGTACATGGCATCAACTCCATCCACAGGCCTGCTTAGTTTGACATTATTTGTCCTTGAAAAACCTGTATTTGTTACAACCCTTATCTTCTAAGTACTTACAAAGCCCATGGCAGGGGGGTTGGAACTAGATGACCTTTAAGATCCCTTCCACCCAAACCAGTCTATGATGAAACAGTTTATTGTTTTGTGAAGAACTGGAGTTTCTGTGATGGATCAGTAATTCCCGAGTTCCTCCTTTTTCTCCTTTTTAACAGTTTCGCTTCATAGTGCAAGAATGGAACCAATTAAACACAGGATGTATCTTCATCTCATTTTTACATATGAACTAAATACCTTTGATGGAGTTTTTAATTTGTGGTTACAGACTTTGGGAAGCCTGACACAAACTTATTTGTTTCTTTGAATTCATTCAGACCTCGCAGATGCATCTTTTAACAAACAGTTATTCTACAATAGAAACAAACAATAAATCATGAGGGTTTCTAACGTGATAGTTTGAAATCACATGCATATTAATAAATATATTACTTCTGAAATGATCAGAACAAACCCAAATGTTTTATTTAAATCATGTCTAAATCACTAGAGGTTTATAATGGTAAAATGGGAAGGGGGAAAGGGGAAGAACCTTACCTCCCTCCTGACGCTTAGAAAAGGAGAAAACAGGTGGCAAAATTATTTTTATGGAAAAGGAATTTAGCCCACCCAACAACTTGGCACCGAGATGGAGCCCATTCCTTTTATCTCTTTATGTGTTCTATTAAGCACAATATTTGGGAGCTTTCCAATTACAATAAAACATTATGTAAAATTCCTGTGTACATTTCCTATTTTCTCCTTGCAGTCTATTGCAGTACACGTTCAACTAAAAATTAAAACAGATCTTTTTTCCAAAAAAACCCAACCCCTACTTAATAAAGGAAACAGACAGACATCCCAGTGGAGTTTTTATTGCTGGCACGAGTGAAAGGAAGAAGCAACAAGATGTGCGTGAAGTGGTGGGAGAGAATAAATGCAGCCATGTGGTCATCCCAAGTAAGTAAGACGGACTCATGGCCATGGTCCTGATCTTCTTTGATGATGAGCTAGAGAATACTGACCCAAATATTGTTGTCATAGCAAAAAAAAAAAAAAAAAAAAAAAAAAAAAAAAAAACCCCAAACCAAAAAAAAACCCCAAACCAAAACAAAACCAAAAAACCAGAAAAACCAGTAAAAATTAGTTTTCACAGGAGTTGTTGTGTGGAGTGCTGAAAACCACAGAGCATTCTTGTGGCCAAGCCAGTGAGGTATGTGCTTATCTTTAAGCATGCAGTTTGTCCCATTTATTTCACTTCCAGCACATGCTGAAAGCACATACTCTCAGTGGGGAGCCCTGCAGATTGACAGATTTGAGGAGAGAAATATTTGATCTATAGAGAAAGCATGAAAGGAAGGAAGGGAGATGGCTGTGAGAAACAGAGCAGAGAATGAAGGATGTGTCTGTTTACTTTTCTCAGATGATACATTTTTCTGACAGTAGCAAATAAAATACTCCATGACTCCACAAATGCCAATATTAAGTCAAAATGATGCTTTTGGTAATTGAGCCAAGTATAACAAGATTAAATTAATTCTTACTATAATTCTTGTGATTTAAATTCAATTATCTCAGGGACAAATTGCTCTGCAAAGTTTTTCATAGAGTCTATTAGCTTAATGTCGAGTTGAAATTCTGGCATTGCATTAATAGTGTTCCCACATTACTTTCAAGGGATCCAGTCATATGGTTTGCGTAACTGTTTTTACTTTTTAATAAAGAAAGGATGGCACATGACTAACCAGAAAAGAAAATACAGTTTTGCTACTTTAACCTCATCTAACTTATATTTCTAATTTAGAGTCTTAATTCATGAAACAGCCATAGTGTATGGGAGAGCTCCAAATTAACATTGGCTAGATACAACCAAGCCTAGTTTAGATAAATGAAAAAGTAAATAGAAGGGATATTTCTGTGTATTTTTGATCAATAAAGCTGAAATGTACAGGAGTGAGTATCATTAATACTTTTATTGAAAACTCATGTTAAACTTAGTATGTTCTGAGGTTTACCATCATTTTGTCATTTACCACATGTGAATGATATTTAGCTTTATTTTTGGGAAAAAAATATTTTATTGTCCTTCTGAAGATTTGCACAGTTGAAGTTTTTTTTATTATTAGTACTAGAAAGAGGTGTAAGGAACAAGTATGCATTGCTACTAGGGCTTAAAGGTGTAAGTAATTTATTAGAAGAATTTACTAATTTGCATTATTGCTGCCAAATAAAAGCATATCCAGGCATGTATACTTCTCTCTTCTCCTTGGTATTTTAGGATGAACCAAATTCTAGGAGATTTTAGGACCAATTTTAGGACCAACCAAATTCTAGGTAATACCCAATTTTAGGGAATTTGATTTGTCTTTAAAATCTTACTTCACAGGAAGGTGAAGCAAAACCTGTGAAATTTTTCCTACAATGGTGGAATCCTCTCGTCGCTGGATGGAAGAAGGATGCCCGCTGGTGGGTCCCGCAGCCCTGTGCACGGAGGGGATGGGCTAGTGGGAAGGTGTGTTGGGCCTCCCTGTGTGCTGCCCCCAGCGGGTATAGCAGGGATGCTGCGCAGGGTGGGAGACAAGTCCATTTGCTTGTGGCACCAGGAATGGACCTGCAGGGCTGTGAATACCTGAAGCTAATTCTTCCCTCGCCAGGAAGAGTGGAGCAAGGCAGTGGTGATCAGCAAACGCATTTTTGACCGGATGATAGCAAAAAGGGTAAATTAAGGACAAAATTTAGAGGTGCTTTTTGCTTTCTGCTTTTCTTCATACAGTGTAGGGACAGGGATATGATTTACAAACAACTTTTTTTCCTGCATGAGGTTTGTGAAACTTAGAGGGGTTTGTGAGCTGTGGGTGAAGCTATGCCAGGAGGAAATGTTTGTGGTTTGAGTGGAAAATTGCCAGCCTGATGAACCTAAAAGAGACTGAGCAGTTCCTGGTCAACCATATTTATTAGGCACCAGTTTCTAAGATGAAAGCATCTGAATCCCATGGAAACAAGTAGAGAAGGAATCAGAGACAGGCAGCCTTTAGGTGATAATATTTGCAGAGGTCATGAAGACTGGGGGGATGGTAAATCATGAAAAGGGCAAATCATTGAAATAAGTTATTTGGACTGGCTGGCGAGACGAACATAAGCAAACATATTTCTAAAGCGCCAAATGCAAAGCTGTGGAAAAACACAAAGTCTGAAGGAAACACTTATCTTTATGAGGGATTCTTTAGGGGATGCCTTGATTTTTAAAAGGTCTTAGGGGTCAGGGTGATTAATCAGCTGTGTAAGTTCTACGGCCAGAATCAAAAGGTAAGTTTGATTTATGAGTAGAATTGGGTCTATAAACAGAAGAATTTCTGGCACTTGTGAGTGAGTGATGTTGCCTCTGTGCTTGGTACCGAGGTAAACACAACTGCAGTACAGAATCTGATGCTATTGTCTATAGTCCAAGCCAGATTATTATTGTTTAGGAAAGGTACAAGGAAGAGCCTGCAAAGCACCTGAAAGACCATAAAACATTCTTTATAGTTGAAGACTCAAGGAGTTCTGATCAACAAGGGAAGTTAAGAGTTGACGTAATCAAAGCCTGGAGGTGTCAAAATGGGAAAGAGGTCAAGGGGGTTCTTCATTCTACATATGAGCTATTGGAAACTCTACCTACTGTAAGTTTAAAATTAGGGCTCGAAAAAAAGACAGATTTTGAAGCAAGGCTAAATTAATCATTGGAATAACATATGAAGGTTTGTGGTTCAAAATTTTTAAACAAAAGACTGGGTATTGTTTTAAACAAAGTTCTTATTCAAACTCAGGTGTATCTTATGACTTGCCCTATAGAGAACTAAATAATCAACCAGCCACCAGTATTCTAGGCATGTAAGATCTTCTATAGTATATATAGTGTACAATCTCTACTGACCAGATAATTACCAGGGAGTCTCCCGAGTTTATAATCATAGAAATATGATATATCTTCTGTAAGTTAGAAAAAAAAAAATCTATTTTATTGGAGCAAATAGTGGCATACAAATATCCTCATCCTGCCTCAAAAGCAATATGTTTCGTCATTGGGGGAAGCCTGGGTCACTGTAAAAAGCAGAGCATTAAGAATTCTACAGCTAAGGCATGTTTTCTGCATCTTCCATCTTATGCTCGCAGTGACATCCTAGATGATAATGATTGAAGCTGTCTATTTATTAGATATGACAGCTTCCACTGATGAGGGTGTTTGTAATTCTAAGTGAAGAGCAGATGCTAAGATGAAATATCTTTAATTTTCTAACCACAGAGTTGTTGCTTTGGTAGACTACTGAGACAGCGGTTCTGTAATCATTTAATACGAGCTCTATGCAGTTGTACCTCATGTAGAAGTACAAATTAAATCAAAATCAGGCAACAGCATATGATTCCACTTTGGTTGGTTTAGCCAGAGCACACAGCACAGTGTTTACATTCACTTTATAATTTTATGTTGATTTTATGCTGGCTGCAGGAAGACAGCATGAAGTTAGAGTTGCCTAGACAGAGGCTCTACATTAAATCTGCTAGGACAAAATTATCTCTTCAATATGTTATTAACAAATCTGAACCAGTGGAGTGACTCTGTACCAGTATATTGCATTCTTATGATTACAGTGGCTTTGAGATCTCACACAAAGTGCCTCAAAACCCAGATACACTGTAGTATCGTCAAACCACAGTTGGAGAGCCAGGCCGAACTGAGAATTAAAACAGAGACACTGAAAAGGAGTCTCATCATGCCTGTTCTCCAGCCACAAGTGGTTGTACTGCCAAGCCCTAGGATACCTTTGAATTCGACACTGATTCCTGAGGAAAAAAAAAGCAAACAAAAATCTCCAGCCAAAACAGGAACACTTTCAGGAAAATAGCTGGAGGTAAGGATGGTTTACTTTGAACTTCCTGTTTCAAAGTCAAGTTGTGTCTCTTTAGATGTAGACCATTATTTGGAAGATGTTAAATTCCCTCACGTTTGACCTACATTGAGTTCTGGGTTTGGGAGGGTGCTGCATGAGCTAGGCATGCCAATTAATATTAAGGACGGTAGGAGTCGTAGTAAATGAATGATCTGCAAGAATGAATAACTTCTTTGTCAACTGGCTGAATAATTTTAGAAACCATAAAGGTGAATTGTTTGGAGGTTGTGCCACAATGATTATATTATTTTTCAAAGCTGGAAGGAGGCACGGTGACAAAGATTAACTTTGAAATTAGCTTAGGAGGAAATACGCCATAAAACCAAGCCATAAAGGCATCAGTATGGTCAGTATAGGAATGACTTCTGGTGGACTGATTTTAAAGCATGAATGCCTTGGACAGTCTGGAATTGCAATATCATCATTTACAAGGTAGGTAGCATGAGAAACAAGGACTTCAAGAAGTCTGTAGTGAGTGTAGTATTTGTGGTGGAAATTTGGAATGAGATCACTGATCTTCATGTAGCTGAACTTGCCCCTGTGAAAGCCAGATCAGATTCTACTCTACATTTCTAAAATGAATTCTAAAAGTACGTTTCAGGCATGGAACAGTCCCAGAAAGGGGAGTGTCACTGATCTGCTAAATTTCACACTGATTTTATTGTGTGAATCTACAAAGGCTCAAGTCTCTATGAAGAGGCATCAACCTCCATATAGCCAGCACAGTTGTGTGCCAAGTCCTCAAAGCACAAAATTCACATTACTGGGTAGCTTTTGGAGTATGATTCTGAAGACCCCTGAAAGCACCACTTAATAAAAATATGCAATAAACCAGATGGCCTTTTTCTTCTTTTACTACAAGGTGCGAGGGCTCGTGTAGTTTCGGAATGCAGAGTCTCCCAGTCAGTCACACAGTACATAGGATACATCTTGCCTATTATTTTTTTTTTTGGCTTATTTTCATGCCACATTGAGAAAACACATCGCTAAAAATACTTCAGGATGCTTTCCAGGGAATACCACCCATGTGTCCCTCAAGAGACTCTTCTTTAACATTCCTTAACCCACATGGTATTCAGTGTTTCCAGTGACAGACTGTGCCTCCATAAATAAGCTGCCTAAGTTCCTAATATGAGCTGTGCATTGCATACAGTGGAATAATTGCCTTAAAAGAATGTTGAGGCTACAAAAGGAAACAGTCATAGAGGTAAGAAATGCCAGAATTAAGGCAGGCTGTGCAAACTCAACATGGTCCTGTTGTGCAAATGCCCAGTCTGAGGCAGTCTCTCATTAAGGCCTAATTTTTCCTCCTGATTCATCCCAACTACAGGTGCTTGCTACTCATCAGATGGGAAGCTACTTCAGACTTCTTTATTTTCTTCATTTGTAGTAACCCTTCTTAGTGGCTTGACACATTACCTTTTACTTCCCACCCATACAGACTTCAAATAGTGAAGTCAGCCAGTGAATGTGGCTTATTTGAGGAGCCGTGTTGACTCTGATCCTCTCTGCATACCTTCCCTCTCTGGTGTGGCAAAGCTGTGTTCAGATCTTCATGGGACATGCAAAATAATTAATTTGTATTTAGAGGAATTTCCCTGCTGTATTTCCAAACACCTTTCAAACAGCAACACCCTGGTATCCCTAACAGTGGACAGCATTATGCCAGCCAAGCCCAGGGATGCTACCAGCTTTTCTTCCACCTCACATAACATCACCCTCACAACCGCCATAGGAAGGAAAACTTGATCCATACATCAGCAGTGTCTGTTCATGAGCCATACACCTCTGAATTACTGGGTGAAGTTATTTTCTTGGGGCAAGTAGAAAATCCTGCTTCCCGATGCACCAGAGCTCTTCAGTGAGTATCCCTCCTTCCATCATCCTTCTTACTTTCAGAGAACTGAATCCTATAGTGTGGGTCCCAAGGAGAAGAGACATTCATCCAAATGCCAGAACTACATTTTTTCCATGAGTAGACACCTATCAGTACCAGGCTGCAGAAAAAAACCCACCACCCAAACCCTTTGAAGAAGAAAACACATTCTGTTTGAGAAATCATTGGAAAACCAGACGTGTAAAGGGGTGCAAAGCATTGCTGCTGCTACCAACGATGCAATGATTTATGATTCCAGGTATTTGGGATACAGTTAACCCCTTTCATCAACTCATCTAAGTGTACGAACAACAGATTCAGGGAAAAATATGAGACTGACACACATAAATTTGCAGAACTTTCCTTACCATTAAAACAGAACAAACCAAACCCCTGCTAGCCTAATGGAGAAAAAAAATAGCACCATAGCTCTGAGCAGCCCTCAGGCACTCTGCTCCCTCCAGTTGTGGAAATCTTTCTGTTTGGCCTCTGGAAGGGTGAAAGGAGCCTTTACTCACATCTTCCAGGGGGAGTGAAGAAGACAAGCCCTCCCAGGCTTCTTTAAGTCCAGTGCCTTCAAGAAAGGGTAGGCTACTTGGAGCACAGAAGGAGAGCTTCCAGCTTTGCTTTGAGCCAGTATTTCCTACCAAATATCACTGAAACAGGGCTGTGAAGGAGCTGTAGGATGATTTTTTTTCATGGGTTGTTTTTCTTTTTAACTGTTTTCATAAGCTGGTTGTTTACTGTGAGATAAAACACATTGCCCACTTGCATCTTATTATCTCAGATACAACTCCTTTGAAGTAGACCTGTCTAAAAAGGTTATCCACATGTGTCTGTAGCCTCCAATTTCTTGGGGAGCCTTGGTAATCCGCAGTTAAAGGGATAAGACAGGCTCCCTCTGAGATCAGAGGGTAAAAGCATGCAGAGCCTGCCTAGTGCTGATATCAATTTTACACGTTGAATCGTTGAAGCCGAGGAAGCTGCAGCTGCCAAAAAATGGGAACATTTTTAAATTAAGGCACCACATGGACCCAGGAAAATTCTTGCTTAGCAAATGAAATGAGGACAAACAGCAAAAGAAAGGTGCTTCACTACTGATTTTATCGGCTGCCTTTCACATTTTTGTTTTGGTTTGTTGTTTTATTTTAATCAACTCTCCTACTGAGTGTAGGAGGGAGGAGAAGTCTAAGACCTCAGTCATCACTCACAGCTGGTTCATGCCACAGGTGTGCCAGGAAAGATCAGTCCCATCGCACCAACCCTGCTTTGCCATTAAGAAGTCAGACTTTAACACTCTTTGCCATCGGTCTTTATCACTCTTCGCCTTCTGTACTTGGGCAGGGTGGCATCTCCTTTCATGTTTCCTCCTGCTTCCACATCGCCAGGGGTTTTGAATTCCCCAGGGTAAAGTTTATGCCTGAGCTGCGGGGAGTTACCACAGGGGACTGATGCTAGAATGTAAAAGAGGCCAATGCATGCAGTTATTCATCCCTTATGGGAAGGGAAGTGGAAATAATCAGGACAGAGGTACATTTGTGGAACCAAGCATCAGGAAGGAGATGACATTTCAAATGAGGGAAAATGCAAATGGGAATCTATCGGAGGCTAGTTATAGGGAAGGGAAGATGGGAGCTGAGCAGAGTATTCAACAGCAATCATGCTGTCTATACATATGTTCCGGTTGGTGGTGTTCTCTGTGTGCCTGTGCATAGCCTTCCCATCAGCAAAGAAGTGAAAGAGTATATAGGTTTCTTTTTCACATACAGCGTTCTTACTCACTCAACCATACCGATTCCCTTCCACCTCAAGTAAGCAAATGAATATAAGAAGACATAAATAAATGAGAATGCAAGAAAGACACCCTGTTTCACACTCTTACAATCATCAGACCAAATGTATAATTTCTGCAGCTCCATGGAAGGCAATGAAGTTGAAATTAGTTCTTCATGCATGGATTACGGTATTGCATAGTGATTTTTAGGCATCCATAAAATGCAGTATAAATAGTTTATGCTCAGTCCTAAGGGTGAGGTGTTTCATTTGCTTACTTCTGTTAGATCATGATTATTCTGCAAGCTCAAGGAAATACCTGATTGAAAATTTTAGAACAAATGAGAGATTTTTTTGGAAAAAGGAAGGCTAGAAAAGATGTTCAGAGTGATATAATGGACGTTTAAAAGTATTTCCATTTGAAGAAAGCTGGAAAAATAGTTTACAAAAAAACATTAGAGGTGCATAAGCCTACAAACTTCAGGAAAAACAAGCAAAGCTATTATACCTATTTTTATTTGTTCAAGGCAGGAGAAAATTAGAGAGACATGAAAGGCAGCAGAGGCATCATGCCAGACAACTTTCTGATGGATAATGGTCAATGCAATCTTGTTATTTTATGTTCTTTCTTTGCCTATGCTCAGCATCCATCCATTAGGTTTTGCTGCACATCACATCCACATCTTGAATACAATGTCAGACAGACTTGATTCTTAGATTTTCTTCCTGAAGGAATAAAAAGTTCATTGAGGTGGAGGAGAATTGGAATTCAGTAACCTTTAATACAGAACAGACTCCAAATTCAGGTCATTTCACAAAAAATAATCAAAACAAAATGCAAAAAAAAAAAAAGGCAAAAAATCGGATTAGAGGGATAGAAACATAAACATTGAGTCCAATAATGACTGATTTAAATTAAATGCAAGTCCATAAAGAGGCTAAACCTTTCAGTCACAATCTGTTTCATTAGTGTACAGCTACAGACTAGTGAATTCTGTTGTTTCTGGTTCTTAAGGAATAAATGTCACTTTGTGTCCCCTGACTGCATCTGAAGTCAATAAATCCATCTGCTGCCTTTCACGCATGCAGAATGCATTTTCATCCCCTCCAAGCCATGTTCATTGGCCAGCTTGATATAATTAAATGGCCTGCATGACACATTCAGATCCTCAAATTTAAGCCATTCATTTAAGTATGCATATTGCAGCCTCCCCAGGTGCAGGAGGAAAGGGAAGCACAAATAGCAATAGTCGTAAGGTGCATCCCTTGCCATTATAGGTTGTCAAATGTGATGTTAATATATTTGACAAATAATAAATAAAGACAGTGGCTAAAGACAGATTCAACAAGTGCGGTCTATTTTAATTCTTTTTTGTAGAACCCTCTCTCAGTGTTCTTGGTAGTGCCCTGTAGACTGAGAAGTGTGAGAATAACATATATCTCCTTCTATTAAATGAATATAACACCTTTATTCAATGGCAATATGTTAACCTGTCAAAGCTCATCATCTTCATGCTACACAATAAAACATTCCTTAATACAACAGAGCACTGTGTTGCAAACCTAGCTCACCTAGAAGGAAAATGCCACATAAACTATTCTGTACCATCTGTTGCTTTGCCTAAGCTAGTTTTCCCTTTAGAAAATAACCCCTGTGAGATGTTAATTAACGTCTTGTTTGGAAAAAGTCTGAATAAACCTCTTGCATTGAACCAGACTCAGCATACTCAATTATTTTTTATTTGTCCCCATCTACATATTTCTTTTGACCCAGCGCTTATTTTCTCCTTTTTTTTTCAGAGAAGCTTGAATTTCTTTCAAATCTGGGGAGAAATGCAAGCCAACCAGCTGGTAACAAAGATTGTCCCATCTTATAAAAGACTAAACCTCAATAGAAGTAGCAGTCTTTGATCCCTGGAAGCGTTCAAGACCAGGTTGGATGGGGCATTGAGCAACCTGGTCTAGTGGAAGGTGTCCCTGCCTGTGGCAGGGGTGTTGGAACTGTATGGTTCCTTAAGGTCCCTTCTAACTCAAACCATTCTGTGATTCTATGATATTGCTCCCACAAATATTATGGCTGTTTTTCATCAGTTCATGTGGACATAATTTCTTCTTTAGAATAACACCATTCCTAAGGTACCCACATAACTGCTCTTGACTTGCTGAATCCATAACTTATGTTTTATATCAGGTTGTTTGGCGTAGGAGTAGAATGAAAACCCTTTGAAAGAATGTTTTTAAGAGAAAAAGTGCTCTTCTCAGTCAGAAGAATAAACATAATCTACATGCATTTGTGCTGCTTGTCTGAAGTTTTGTCTCTCCGTTCACATTTTGGTTAGAGCTGACATATCCCCCACAAGAAACTGTGCATCTCAAGGGAGAGAAGGAAAGAGTCTGCAACCTACTATTATTCACCTGGATGTTACAAAGGTATCTTTCATGTGTCAAGTGGTACCATGTGGGTGGCATAATCTGGCATTATTGTGCATTGCTACTCATCTATCACCACACTTTTTTAAAACTATCCCCGTCACTGGTATGGCATCTACACAAAAAGTGATTGCACTTTTTACTCTGCTCCTAAAAAACCCAGACTTCAAACCACCAGAGGCAGCTCAGAAAAGGACTGACTAATCTTTACTAAAATGTATATACCTATAGATAAATATATATATAAAGTGTGATTTCCAAGTTTTTACTTTATAGGCATTTAGAGGAAGAGAGGTTTCTACTTTATGGTTTATTTTATTAACTAAAAGAACGCAAATCTTGCAACAAGGATTTAAAGCAAACCCATGCAGTAATATGGACCTGAATTCTGAAGTTTAATTTAGATTATTAGCAGAATTGGCTATTTTACAATCTACTTAGGAAAGTACTGGGCAAAAAGCTTTCATGGCACTTCACCTTTCCATGACTGATGTAGCAATATGGGCTCTGGCTACTGGGGCAACTGATCAACAACTTCACCTTGGCTGTAAATGCAATGCTAGGAAGAGAATAAGAAAAGTAAACATGAAGGAAGAAGCTAATTTGAATAGAGAAAGAATAATGCCTGGGATCATGGGCAGGGAGTAGTTTTAGTCATTCATAAGTACAAGAGATCTAATTCTTACAACATGTTAGTATAAAGTTAGGTTGCATTTAAAGAAGAGGTGCTGAGAGAATTTCAGGGTCCTTACCCATCAAGTCTTACCAAAAATACCAGATTCTAGTTATACAGAGTATGAAGAATGAAGGGAGTATTTTGTACAAGTACAAAATAAAACACAGAGATATTATCCTCTTCTGGCAGCAGGGAAACCTTGAACTTGAGAAAGTCTAGGTTGCTTACCTGGGGCACACTTTACTATTGTGAAAACACATAGCATTTCTCTTAAAACTACTTGATAGCACCGGACTAAAACCTGGGTTTTTTTCCACCTTGTAATAGCAACTCTATGACTCAAAGAGACTGGATAAACATGCATTATATATTTAACTTGAATAGTGTCAAAATTACATAGATTAGGGATACAATTCTGTTTCCATTTCTCATTATGTTTTGTCTCCAGTCCACTGTTTTTCAGCAGCAAAATCCACAGGGACCTGCTTTTTACCTTGCACCATAGAGAGCCTTTCACCAGGAGGGCACAGAGGTGTCATCCTAAGAAGAACCAGGTCAGTATGAAGCCAAGTTTCGAACACTCTTCTGAGGAGATTACAATAGGAAACAATGGCTAGAAGTGTGGGATGCCGTCTTTAAACCAAAAGCTCATAGACTAAGTGTGGACGAGTGAACAAATATCTGAACAATAGTTCAGCCAGGAGAAGAGAAAGCTCCAGGGAGACCTTAGGGCAGCCTTCCAGTAGCTACAGGGGGCCTATAAGAAATCTGGAGAGGGACTTTATTCAAGGGCATTTAGGGATACGATAAGGGGGAGTGACTTTAAACTGAAAGAGGGGAGATTTAGATTAAATATTAGGAAGAAATTCTTTACTATGAGGGTGGTGAGGCACAGGAACAGGCTGCCCAAGGAAGCTGTGAATGCTCCATCCCTGGCAGTGCTCAAGGCCAGGCTGGACGGGCCTTGGAGCAATGTGATCTAGTGGAAGGGGTCCCTGCCATGGCAGGGGGTTGGAACTGGATGAGCTTTAGGGTCCCATCCAACCCAAGCCATTCTATGATTCTATGATATTATATAAGGCACATGATCTGGCACCTCTTGGCAACGTAACTGAGTATTTAGAGCAACCAAAAATTAAGATAGTAATCAGTGGTTAAAAATCCACTAATTGAAAGGTGCCTTATTATTATTAAAGGGTTGCTTTATCATCAGTAATTCCAAATGGATACTATATTATAACCATTTCCAGATGCTACATGTTTTGCAGGCATAGCAAATAATGCAGAATACAGGTGACTGAGCCCTCTCAATCCTTTGATAAGCTAACTCTGAAAGTTTTAGGACAGCCATATGCCAAACAATACTTTGAAGAATGAAGCAAAGCATCTGAGGTCATGGAAGCTAGAGACTGAACATATGCTCTCAGTCTGATCCTCTTAGTAAGGGTGCACACAGTCTTTACTGTATAATAGGAAACTGTATTATGTCTGACAACAGTGCAACTGTCACTATAATACAGTGGACAGCTTTGACACTGGCCTGGACACTGTAAATGTCCAGTAAAGAGTTACAAAAAAAAAGACTGAACGTTTACAAAGCATACAAAACAATTTGAATTAATTGTTCCACCATGTAAGTTAGCTTTCATTTCCTAAATTAGGAATTTCTTGCACCTTTCTCTGTTGGAAGAAAGACTTGTCTGTAACTAAATCACTGTTCCATGTAACAGGAATTAGAAATTGTAATCAAGGGAAGTCAAACATTTCCTTAACCAAGCTTGTAAGATTGAACCTACTCTTTTATTTTACTGTAATGCCTGATTTTTAGTCTCTTGATCACTGTAGGCTCCTGTTACATGCTCTTAGTTTTTGTGGAAGGTAAAACTGTTGAGGGGCTCTTTTCTGATATTTGTGTTTTGGCTACAGTCAATGCAAAAGGTCTCCTTGTGTCTCAAGCAAGGAGGAAAACTGTGATAAAAAGGTGTAGTCTGTTGCTGGAAATACTGCTTATGTATTTCTTTCCACTCTTATTAAACCCATTATTTTAATGAGTGTGCTCTCAGACATGGTCAGACATCTGACCTCACACTAAGGATTATTCTGTGAAGGTTTATACATAAATTTGACTTCAGGCACTGGAA
>NW_009924278.1:0-14926 GCF_000696875.1 Nestor notabilis | reverse complement strand
CTGCTGAGTAACATCAACTAAACATCAAAGTTCTTTGAGTCCAAACTTCCCATTATCTCTCTGCAGAAACAAGAATGCAGTTGCAAATACTGGTATTGACTTTAAAAAGCTTGCAATACCTCAAAGGGAACTTTGTCCCTTCTGCGAAGATTAGTTCGGAAGCTTTTCTTGGGCTTTGTGGGTTTTTGGTTTTGGTTTTGTTTCAAACTAAGCACTGAGGGCAACATTCAACTCCTTTGAGGTGCCCAAAGCATGGAGTTACTTCTGCTCATCTTCTGCTCTGAAGCTGAGGAAGCTTTGGTGCATGGACACAAAGCATTGTCAGTTAAGAGCTTATCTGCAGAATTCTCTCTTCTTTTTAACTCTGCTTAATTCTACGTCTGAAATAAGGACAACAGGGTCTATTTTTGGTTCTAAATGTAATTTATTATGTAATTGTTGCTCGGTAAATGAGTTTACATGGGTTACAATAGTACAGAATTTCAACCTTACTTTAAGATCTGTCTTACAAATCAGTGTCATGTTGCTACTGGATTAAGATCAGTGTTGTCAAATATTAACAAAATACAGGAAATATGTCCTTCTTTTTCAGGAAATGCTTGTATCATTGAGTCAGGAAAACTGCTTCAGCTTAAGAGAATCAGATTTAAATACTACTTACAGACATGCCTAACATCTTGTAACAGCAATAAATATTGCTGGTGTATTAAGTGTTTGCTTAAATTCAGAAACTAGCAGATGAACTAACTCCATGTTAGTTTTCTCTTCCTGAGTATAACGTAACAGCTTGATGAAGCATTTGCTATTAAAACACTTCCGAAAATATTTTCAGGAAATGTACTTTCTGCACAATATAGCAATTTTGGGTCTTCTGTAATATTGCATATATGTATCTTCTTTATATATTACAGGTTTGTATTCTCTGATAGCTGAAGAGAGGAAAACAGAGAAAAGTATGCTTCTTTTTTAACAGGGATAAACAACGCTTTCATTTTCACAACAAAAATTGATGTTATCTGGTTTTGAAACCTAAACCACTTTAAATTTATTTAAATTTAAGTGAAAATATATGTGGTATGACCAAACTGATGAAACTTTTGATCATAATCCTGTACCTCAATTTTTCCTCTCTTTTCCTGTCTTGTAACTGGAGACAGTTAGAAGAAACAGGCTGGATTCCACATTACATCTCAGCTTTGCTAAATGGAAGAGATTAATGGAAACGTCACACTTCTGGCTCCTGTCATTATACCCACAAGTTTGTCACTCTTAACTGCTCTTCTACTTTGTCCTTTTTGCCATGGTCTAAAGGACTGTTCTGGTACTACTTCCCACCGCCAGCATTCAGTCCCTTTATTATTAGAAAACTGTGAGAAAAAAGAATAAAGAACAATGATGCTGGATGTACAGCAGGCAGGGAGCTTGCTTTATGCTCCAGACACATTTTGGTGATCAGTGCAATCACCTTTATTGCCCGAGCAGGTCTTTTGCAGAACTAATACATAACATTTCATTTCCTAATCTTGCTTTGTAGAACATCAACAGTAAATTTCCAAATATTATTTCCCGCTTGCATCTGTCTGTCATTTTGCCTCTCTCTCTTCCAGTTTATTTCACATATTCTGACACGATCCAAGAAAACAACAGATGGCAACTTCATCCAAGTGGGTGTTATCCACGAGGGACTGCAAAACAAGAGCTTGTTTTCCAATAATTTCCTGCCTTCCAGGTTAAAAGTTTCAGAATCTACTGCAATTCTCTAATGTGACTCTCAAAAGCAAGTTAGGATAGAGTGGTTGGCTTAGGCAAGGAAAGATGTGCTGTTGACTTCCATAAGCTGAAACTGAGACCTGCCCTCAAGCAAAATTTTGAGCCTAACAGCAGTTGACTAGGTTTGGATGTGGGATTTCTAATGTGCAATGCATGAGCAGCAATTATAATACAGTGCAGCAGGAGAAACAGAGATAGTATAAGGAAAAGGAGGAGAATAAGAAGTTGGGTGGTTATGTGGGAAACCTGTTAAAAAAATGTTGGTAGATTAAAAGGCTGGGGAAAGAAGAAAAAGAGAAAAGGAAGAATGAAGGAATGAAGGAGGAACGGGACAAAGGAGAGAAGAAGTAAAGAGAGAAGGAAGGAAGGAGAGGAGAATGGATATAAACCATAGGAGGACGTATTTAGTCATGCAGTGGTTTTGCTGAATGTCTTCTCCTGAGCAGTTGAAGTTCTTGAAAACTTCAGGGCTTCCAGTTGTGTCAAGAAACCCAATGAAAATAAATGCTGTAGAAGAGTTACAAACAGTGAGACAGATTTTTATTAGATTTCCTTGGGTAGAAGGAGGATCTGTATCTTGTCCGGACAAGAAAGTGAGGAAAAGTTTTCCTTCCACTCCTCAACAAAAAATATCCTTCTGATCGGCAATGAAAGAGGAATGCAAACACTTTGGGCTATGTATGGTGATTAGCTATGAAATGGGAAAGTAAGCATTTGAATCATGAGAAATTTAGCTCAGGTCATAGGTTTTAGCTTTTTCTTCTTTTGCTGTGCCTGCTCAGACTACAGCTTAGTTGTAATATCCATTACTCAAGAAAGGGGTATATATTATTAAAAATAGTGTCAGAACACAGAAAAAATACTGAGAATAAAAAAGCAAAAGTATAGAATAATCTTTAATTCTGTGGTAAAGAGGACACAACTGAATTAGAATACAGGACATGTCTATTGACACCACTGAAGAGGTTTTAAAAGATATACTAAAAGGAGATAAAGACCTCAAGTAGTTAGTTGGCTTTGTCTCACCTGCCTTTGGGTGCCTGAAGTAACCCATCCAGACCTGAGCTAGTGAGGCAAAGTTCCCATTAGAAGAAAATACTTGCTTCAAGAGAACAATTCATCTGAACACAGATACCTGCCTTAGGTATTGAATTGCCCTTTCAGGCTGTCTATTCTTTTTCTCTGACTATAAGGTGGACTGTCTTTTGACTGCTTGAACTGAGATGACTAATTTCTCTTTGTTTAAGTTAGAGCAATTCAAGGCAACCCAGGACATAAAATGTCACCAACTAAAGCAGGAAGAACTTTGTGAGATAAGGAAGACTTTTGTTCTGGGTCTGGAAGGACTGTGGTGGGTTGACCCCAGCCAACAGCCAAACACACAGAGCTGCTCACTTATTCCCCTCTTGCATAAGACAGGGAATGGACAAGCATCTGTCTTGGTACTTCATGCGTTGGTCAGTCTTGCGCTAAAATTCTTTATTTATTTGTCAGGAAGACTTTGTATGTTGGTCAATCTTGTTGAATTAAAAGATTGCTAAATAATTGTTTACAAACCCCTGGAGCTATAAAAGCAATCTGAAATACTGCTATCATTAAATATACTTTGCACTATGCATTCCTTCTGTCAAGAAACAGTAGGAATCCAAACGATAGCTCTTTCATATGTACTTGTTAATAATGAGAAATCTTTCCCATAACAAGAAATAGGGTTTGTGAAATATAGATGCCATATTTTTAGTGGCAACATTTTGCCTGAGCTAAGACACTTAGCAAGAAATTAAAGTCTAGATTTTCTGACACTGACAAGGAAGTAAGAGAAATAAGAATGCTGAGTAAATTGCTCCTTAAAAAAAAAAGGGGGGGGGAGGGGTGTGCATGGAAGATTACTGTGTTTAATTGTACATACTCTTCCTATTTCTTCCACTTCATTTTTCTAGTGATTTCAGTGCAACAGTTTCTCCAGTTGGCCTCCCTTCAGTGGATCACCCCTTCTGCGTGTCAGCAGACTTTAATCTTGAATTTTTCTTTTTTCCCTCACTTACATGAAGTGTGTTGCTACATGTTATTATTGTAATTGAATATTCTATACACAGCAATGCCTCTATTCCATCCCTGATGACTGAATCTTTCAAGCTTATTTTTGTTCCTATTGCCCCAAGTATCAGATGTCTGGGCTACAATTCATGCAAAGTATTCTCAATCCTCTTCTCACCTTAGAGAAATATAATTATACTGTATTGCTTTTTGGTCATTCTTCTGTCTCCCAGATCAGTTCAGAGACTGGCTTTGAATGGAGGTCTGTGTAAAGCAGCCTTTTCAGTGATCTAAATTAGGACCTGGTGGAACAAAGTAAACCTAGGCACAGTTAAATCATGTCACAAATATGGAATGCCTTTTCTAAGCCGCCAGCAAGAATAATCTGTGTCTTTTCATTGACACAGATATATCCTAGTGCTTGATGGACAAAAGACAACATGGCCTACTCTGTTTTTCAAAGGACCCCTCTGTAATTTGGGGAAAAAAAATATTTAACAAATATAAAATCTGTCTTGTGCTTATTTGCATTATGTGTTTTATAATCTCAGGAATTTCTGTGGCGGATCACAGCCCTGCTGTGTTTAACACCTATAAACCATGAGAAAAAGGCTATTTCCTGCCCCAAAGACCTTACACTACAAAAGGCAGGACAGCCAAAGCAGTGGACTCAGCAAGCAGAAGGTGGGAGTGGAAGGAGGTAATAAGAACTGTCAGTGGTTTTTGAGTTCTGTATTATTAGTATTAGCATGGGCTGCCAAATGTCTTTGTGATTGCATTATTTTCCAGGAAGAAGAAAGGTTTCATGTGCAACTGTGGAACTGAAGAAGGAAAAGCTCATGACCACTGGTACTGCTTTGTCCAAACAGGCACACCTATTCCAGAGCACTTTCTTTTTTTCCGTGAATACATTCAAATTGTACTGTTGATTTTCTTACCTTTTGTGCTCATTCAAGACAGCAATGCTGTTCAAGTAGGACATTAAATAGATTCTGTTTTAATTAAGCAATTAGCTGCACAATTTAATCTGAAGTTAGATAAATGCTGTGAGCCGCACTCAGTAACTGCATGTGAAGTGACACCCAGGCTGTTTTTCCCTGTTCTCTGGACTCACAGCTTTTCTTCTTCAAATCCTTTCTAGTACTAATGGGAATAATAATTAAGAATTATAACAGTAAAATTACTGTTAATTTCCTGCATATTGAGTTACTGAGCTAGCATGCTTTTACTTGGATGCATTGTGTTGCACGGCAGTGAGCTGATTCATCTTGTAAAATCATAGAATCACAGAATGGTTTGGGTTGGAAAGGACCCTAAAGATTATCTAGTTCCATCCCACTCTGCCATGGGAAGGGACACCTCCCCCTAGACCAGGTTGCTCCAACCTGGCCTTGAACACTGCCAGGGATGGAGCATTCACAACTTCTCTGGGCAGCCTGTTCCAGTGCCTCACCATCCTCACGGTAAAGAACTTCTTCCTTATATCTAACCTAAATCTCCCCTGTTTAAGTTTGAAGCTATTACCCCTTGTCCTATCACTATAGTCCTCGATGAAAAGTCCGTCTCTGGCATTTTTGTAGGCCCCCTTCAGATACTGGAAGGCTGCTATAAGGTCTCCACGCAGCTTCTCTTCTCCAGGCTGAACAGCTCCAACTTTCTCAGCCTGTCTTCATACAGGAGGTGCTCGACCCCCCGATCATCTTCGTGGCCCTCCTCTAGGCTTGCTCCAACAGCTCCATTTCCTTCTTATACTGGGAACACCAGAACTGTACACAGTACTCCAAGTCGGGTCTCACGAGAGTGAAGTAGCACCAGCTCAGAGCATGGAGAGAGGAGCTCATACCTACCCCCACTCCCCTTCATATGTCTGCCTAGAGAGGAATTTCAGCTGTTGATGTAGCGTGACAAACAGTGTAAGAGGGCATTAGTACCTTCCCTTCATTACCTGCTCTACTACCTGCTTCCATACCACACTACATAATGGTAGTTGGGCTGTCAGCCACTCTTTGTGCAGTATAAACCATGGCCAAGCACACTCAAGTCTTGTAAAAAAAAAGTCCTCCCTCCCATGAACTTACTTATTGTTCTGCATGGACCAATTCTGCAAACACCTACGCACTTGAATAACTGTACTCATTCTTTGAAATCAAAGTGTGACTGACTAATTGCATGCAAACTGGGTTAAGCCCTTAAATTCTGAGCTTTTGAAGACAAAAGTGCATCTGACACGCTTTGCAGTGCTTTTGAACTACTTCAGCATGCTATGATGTAAGAAAAGGAAAGTAGGAATGGGGACAAGGCTTTTAAGATGTCCTTAAATTGACCTTCAGACAAAACCAATGCTGAGTGCTGAGAAAAGAATTGTGAATGAAGAAGAATAGTGTCCCAAGTGTAAACGAAAGCTCCACAATCCCATTTAAGCATCCTTAGAACATTAATCCATTTAAGATATTAGGACAGCAAATAACCATTGTTCAGGACAGCAAGTGAAAGTTGAGATGGGCTGAGTTACTCCTTCCAACACAGAGAAATACTGTATTTTAATTCTGAAAATGTATTCAGAGGAATTTGAGATCCTTTATCATTATTTAGAGAGGCTCTAGTGGGAGATTTTAAACTGTTTATTTAAAAAAGCAAAAACCCTACAGCCACTCCTGAAAGAAACGAAAAAAATCCACCTCCTAATGTATGAGCTAAACATGTACTGCATTAATCTCCTCATAATTACCATTTTCACATTTCTTTGACTTGTCATAAAATTGAATCTTCCCAGACAGACTGATAAAATTATATAGTTAGCTATGGCACATCAAAGAGAGCAGGTGAAAATAAGTTGTGTATTCACACACACTGAAATTCTGGCTGACCTAAAACGAAAGAGGTTTTTTGTATCTTTTGCCTCTTCTTTCAGAATCTATCCTTCCTTAATACAGTTAATGTTTCTAATTTTCAATTTGAAGTGTTTCATCTGAACGTATATAAGAAGCAAAACGAATAGCTTAAACAACAATCAGATTGTATAAGGTTTGTCTTTGCCTGGTTTGTAAAAGAGAATGCTGCTCTACTGAAAACACTAGGAGAATTCTAATCAAGTCAGAGTTTCCCTGGAGGACCAGCATTAAATAGTCTTGTCCTGAGAAAGTAAAGATTGTACTTCACTTCAGATATGGAGTTCATGAGAGATGAATATCAAACATTTTCAAGGTCCTGTCTTTTAGAAAGAAAATTTCATCATGGCCTTATGACAGCTGGTTTAGGGTTTTTTATTTCTTAAAGATTTTTTAGTTCATTTCTTAAATACGGATTTAATCAGTTTTCAGTTTAAAATTCCTGGGGAAAAATAATCTCATTTATTCTAATTTATATTAAACACAAGAGATAATATCAACACAACTCTGCATGGGATTTCAAATCTCAGGCCGGGTCATTTAGAGCTATTTTAAATCTGCAGTTTAAATCTTCACACGCACAGCCTGTGAAGGTTTTCATTTGGTGTTCATGCAATGCTAATGCAGTCGTGACGTGCAGGCCATAATGCCTCTTCCCTCAGATGACAGCACAGAAGGCACAGTTTTGTGTATTTTATTTACATTGACAAGGTCGAGGGGTCAGGCTGCTGATTATGAACTGTCCTGCTAGACAGACCCAGAACATATGCCAGCAGGGGATTCACTGGCAGCTCCCTTAAGCAAGGATTTAGGACATCAGTGTCTAACTGGAACAGTTGGGTGCTCACCTCAGCCTTGTTTCTGGGCTAAATCTTTCACTGTGTATTACCCACAGTTCTACCCCGTGGCCAGCCAAGCAGGTTGATGATTTTTCATGAAAGTAATGCCTCTGGAGAGTTAACGGTTTAGGAATGAGGCAATAAGTATTTTCATCTTTTGGGATTGTGTAAGTCCCACAAGTGGCCTCAGGCTCTTCTGAACTAACGTTGCAAGTTCCGCAGCTAGAGTAAAGTTAAGTTTTGTTTGTTAACAGCAAACATGAGCTTGTGAGATTGCCTCACAATTTATCGCAATTTAAATAACCTTTGTGATAAATGGAATTAGCCTGTGCTTAAGAGGGATGATGCTGAATTATAAGGGAGTAAGATTAATCCTGTCTTCAGGAACTTTGGCATTTTATTGATGATGTTGTGTCACCCGCACATGCTGCCAGTGACCCTTGAGAGATTATTCTGTAGACAGCAAAATGCAATCCATCAAGACATAAGCATTAGGAAAAGCCAAGGTGTTTGTAACTTAAGAAAAAAGGAAAACTGTCATTTCAACATGAAAACAAATAAAGATTTCAGGCAATCTTTGATCAGGTATTTTGCTTACCTTTCAATGTAACAGCTCTACTGACATTTTGTGGCTGCCTTTGAGTTGTGGGCTGAGTCTGGAAAAGCTTTAGGGTATGGGCACATGGGACTGGGATGGCACTACCACATTTTACCTAGATACTACCCATCCACTCTACTAAACAGCTTTAGTACAGTTGTAGCACACTCCAGTTATAAAGTAAAACACTAAATACGAAGCAGTGAAGTCGATTTAGAATATATTTTACATCAATGTTGGGGTGGTTGAAGCACAAAGAAGAGTTGTTTTAGAGGATCGTGACAACTATGAAGGACACAGGGAAGGACACCAGAAATGCTTATCAATGAGCATGTTTGATCCAAGTACAGCTAAATCAAATAGGTCACAAATGAGCTGATACCCTACATTAGCCATTAATTTCTATCAGATACAGTGTGGCCAGCAGGACTAGGAAAGTGATTGTCCCCCTGCACTTGGCACTGGTGAGGCTGCATCTCAAATACTGTGGGTGCCTTACTAAAGTTTTGGGCCCCTTACTAAAGACACTGAGGTGCTGGATTGTGTCCAAAGACGGGCAACAAAGCTGGTGAAGGGTCTGGAGCACAAGTCTTACAAGGAATAGCTGAGGGAACTGGGATTGTTTCGTCTGGAGAAAAGGAGGCTAAGGGGGGACCTTGTCGCTCTCAACAACTACCTGAAAGGAGGCTGTAGTGAGGTGGGAGTGGTCTTTTCTCCCAAGTAACAAGCAGAAGAGACAAAATGGCCTCAAGTTGCACCAGAGGAGGTGTTGACTGGATATTAGGAAAAATTTCTTCACTGAAAAGACTGTCAAGCATTGGAACAGGCTGCCCAGGGAAGTGGTGGAGTCACTATCCCTTGAGGAATTTAAGACGTGTAGATGTGGTGCTTAGGGACATGGTTTAGTGCTGGACTTGGCAGTGCTGGGTTAACAGTTGGACTCGATGATCTTAAAGGTCTTTTCCAACCTAAATGATTTTATGATTTTAGACCACACATTCCTGAGTTCCTTAAACTGCAGTAGTCACTGCCCAGGTGCTATTCTGTTCAGTAGAAGGA
The DNA here is from genome assembly GCF_000696875.1 of Nestor notabilis. Taxonomy (NCBI): domain Eukaryota; kingdom Metazoa; phylum Chordata; class Aves; order Psittaciformes; family Psittacidae; genus Nestor; species Nestor notabilis. The sequence goes on along the minus strand of NW_009924278.1, from coordinate 5,735 downwards.
AGAGGATCTTGATGTGTGATTTTCTGTCTGTCTCTTCTTGAAGGGTCATTGTTTTCTCTAGTGTTGATGCTATCCTACATATTCCTGAACTCCATTAGTTCCTACATACACACTGTTAATGCACACTAGGCTTTATGGGGCTATGAGTACCTATGAAGTCAATGAAATCACAGCATTTGATCATCTCACTAATTTTGTATGAATTTTTCCTATCAACAGTAGTTTCATTTCAATAAGTTAACAATACTGTTTTTGTATTTAATTCCTGAACATTTGACTTCATGCCCTTCTGAAATCACTAAACTGCTGTATTATTTTTCTGGAGCATTCTGTAGTTTTCTAGAGTTGAAAGAAATAACCATTACAGAAATCAAACAGAAACAACCCTCCTGCCCCAGAGTCCGAATAATGCACCAGCAAGACAGCAGAGATCTCCCTACCACTCAGACTAACAGCATGAGTGAACCAGGTCAGTATATTTTCAGTGAGTTTCACAACTATTTCTGTCAGCAGCATATTATTGGGGATTCCAGTGGTGCCCAAGACTTGTAAAACATAGTGGTCATGGTGCTTTCAGCCCCTTTCTTAACTTCATCCTTCGTTACTATATGTAGTTTTTTACTCTCAGCCTAGATTCACCTAGTGGCTTTGCTTCCCCCCTGCTCTCCTTCTTCCTCTTCCCCTTTGGGTTCCTTGTGCTTAATTCACCATTTTCTAACTGCTCCTTCAAGCTTGGCTCATCATCTCTCTGCTCCCTCAGCCTGGGGGAAGAAGGAGCACTGAAAGCACATCAGAGAATGTCTTTGTCTGTAGTGCTCCCTGGCCTTGAAGGAGAAATAAGAAGGGGAAGTGTGGCTCAACAGATGCAGTCTTATCCTAGTTCGTATTTCACAGAGAGCATGATCAGTTAGCTGTTAAACTATAATACATTTCCCCAGTTTTCAGAAGCTTGTGATTCAGCAAAAAAATTGGGGTCATCAAAAGGCATCTTTTTGGAAACAGAACAACTCTTTTAACAGAATTCTAGCCCTGGTTCTAAAGCTCGGGAACAGTGCAGGTCCTAGTTTAAGAACTGTTTTCACGTACGTAAAACCACACACAGATTTATCAGGCAGGATGGAGTTTATAATCTTCTTTAGTCTCCCCTGAGGTCTCTAATAGCACCAAGAAAGGTGGTAACCATTTCTCTCATGTGATGCAGCTGCTTGGTTATGTAGCCATCCTAGTCACGTAAGGGTTATAGCTGCTCCTGAGTAAAAGACTCTTTTTTTTCTTTTCTGAAAAGTGGCTAAGCTATTTTTGTTCAAGTTTTCAAAAGAAGTCTTCAGCCTGAGGCAGAAATTCAGCATGAGAAATTTCTGTCCAAATTATTAAAGAATGGTGGAGTTACAAACCACTGAAAACAGATGGAGTTTGGCATCAGAAATTACAGATGCCATCACTTATAGCCTTTATATTCTCTGAACACTTATAAGATATATGAATGTGAATATGCAGCACCATTCAGCAGAGCACTTGTTTTTCTTACCTTTTTTGTTCCTTTAAAAAAAAAGTAAAAAATTATACAGCTTTACAGCTGCAGTAACATTCTTCAGGAAATTTACTTCCACGTAGCTAGAAGCTGTTAGGTCATCCTTCCAGTGGGCAATCAGATGGCAAGAACCTCCTTACCTCAATGTCATTATTTCTTACAAAAATCAATAATGACCTTACCCTTACTTGCTGTTTTAGTTCAGCGTAACCACGTAAACCGCATAGAATAACAGAGACACAGGGGTCTGAACAGATACTAAAAAAGCCAGTGGAGTGGATGTTAATTTATTGAAAGACGTTGTCATACAACCAGAGAACAAAAACCTTCCAGCCCTTCACTAAAAAGGCAGTAAGAATACATTCTTCTGGGATCGAAAATCTATTACAAACACGATTTGTAGAACAAAATCGAGCTTTGACTCTTGCCTGTTTCATAATAGTGCAGAAGGAAGAGATGGATATTCTAATAATTGGTAGACACAAAGAAAGAAATTATGCATGAAAGCTGCTTTAGCAAAATCCCGGAGGTAACAGTTTACATTAGAACCTTAGTATTTATTGGTGGGTCCATTTTTTAAATCAACTTGGATTAAAATAGGGGACAAATCTAGGGTTCAAGTCAACAAAGGAAGAGCTGTGCATTTTCAATTTTATTTGATTTATACTGTTCCCAATCGATTCCATGCAAGAGAAGCACTTTCTGGTGTTACAAAGGCTGATTGTAGTAAATTAAGAGTGGCTATACGGCAATCGGTACTTAACATTTGTTCAAAACCAATACACAGTAGAAGAAAACAAGTCAGAATCTCTCTCCACCTAATAGCTAAAGCAAGCCATCACAGGTAATTTGAGAAAACAAGTATAAATTTTAAACCAAGGAAACTAATTTTGCCTAACTGAAAAAAAAGATACAAAAGTAACCTCTTGATCTCAAGAATGAAAATTATTGGTAAGCAAGGCCTGCCTCTATGGCTTGACTTTCCCTGTTAGTATCACCAGATGGAACCCACACCACTAGGGAATTGTATGAATTTTAATAGACTTCCTTTTGTGTCTCTTCACATTTTCTGGACATAGTTTCAAAGGAGTTTAATGTTAGACCTACCCTCTAGACACAAATTTAATAGTAAATGAAGACTGACTTACTTCTATTACTGTAGTTTAACCAGAACATTTGGGTGTAATTAAGGCCTCACTGTATTCAATGGGAGATTTCCTACCAACTTCAGATGAAGCCAGGATTTCATCTCAGCTGTCTCCTCCGTTCTTGTCTAGGAGAGCTGACTACAACTAGGCAGAGATGATGCATTGTTCTTCATAGTCTGCACCTGTGTCTAATTTAGTCTTGCAGCTAGAGCTACACAGCAAAGTAGTTGACATATACTAGAGAGAACAGTCTGGAAACTGTCAACTCACAGAGATGCTTTTTGAGCTCTCACTCTTTGGAATAAGTTCTTTTCTGTTTAATCAAAGGAAAAGTATTTTTGTTAAGAAACTTCACGTTCCAAATAAGAATGCTGTTGAGCCAGGGAATAAAAATATGAAATATCTGTTTTGTTACCAGTGCTGTAAATGATCTGTGAAAGCCTTCACAAACACACCAGATGCAGACTGCTAAATCCTTCATGACAGCACTGAACCACTGACAGAATCGTGCTTTCCACAGAGACGAGTGAGCAAGTACCAGATATGTAAAGCATATATATATCAGTTATGATTACCAAGCACAGCAGATGCCACATTCAAGCAATAATGTAATACTGTATAGCCAGATAGAACTTCACATGTGGGTATACACATGTATATACAAGAAAAACTAGGTTCTATACATTCATGTCATTAAATTATACTAAAGTTTGAGTGGTGTCATGACTGACAGCATAGCATGAAAACAATGCAGCATTCAAGTTGTGCATCAAATTGTTTATGTATGTGTGTATGCATGTATATATTCAATAAAATTTCCCTCCACATAATTATGCACAGAGATAACAATGTTTCCATTATAACTTTCCCAGCAATGGTTTGAAAATCAGTAAATATAGTTTTCTGTTGCTGCAAATGGAATTTTGAAGGCTGAACTCAAGGCTGAATTTAAAGTTTTGGAAAAGTTGACTAATTCAGAATTTTAAGATAATGCTTTAAAAAGCAAAACATTTTACAGTCGTGACTCAAAAAGGGCTGAAATTTAAAGCATTTAGCTTGGCAGGTGTACATATATAAACACACACAGAGGTAAAAAGAGGCCTTGGACATTCACAGAGTGAAATTTTACTGTGAATCTGTGCAAAATTTTGAAATGTCTCATTATTTCCAGCACAGCATCAAATCTATACAGTGTTCAGGTTATGCATTTACACTGCTTGCCTATCTGTTGCAATTTATTGGTGTCTTATTTTTTCTATAGATATGACAAGAGGATCAAAGTAATCTTGTAATTTAATATCCCAAATTGGTAAGATATATTTATAAACAACTCCATTGTTATTTTGCCTCATTAGCGTTGTATTCTGTTCTGCCAGACCTTCCTGTTACTTAGACTATCTTTAGCCTCCAGCATTTGCAATCTTCAGATTACAAGAAATTAGGGCAATATCCATAAAAGGACGTTTCAATTTAGTTTACCCAGCCTTAGCCCCAGAAAGCAGGTTCATAGACCTATATTAGGTACTAAGAATAGTACCCAACCAACACTCTAGCCAACAGGAAACACTGAAGATCATGAAATCTCACCTCTTTTAAGTGATGAAAACACCTAATACTGAGCTCCAGAAATGCATCTAGAACTAGATCAACATTAGCTGTGTTGGTCAATGAGAAGCTGAATGTGACCCGGCAGCGTGCACTTGCAGCCAACTGTATCCCAAGCTCCATAAAAAGGAATGTGACCAGCAAGTCAAGGTAGGTAACTGTCCCCCACTACTCCACTCTCATGAGACCCCATCTGCAGTACTTGTGTTCTGCTCTTGGGGCCCCCAACACAAGAGGTACATGGACCTGTTGGGAGTCCAGAGGAGGCCATGAAGATGCTCAGAGGGCTGGAACACCTCTGCTGTGGAGACAGGCTGAGAGAGCTGGACTTGTTCAGCCTGGAGAAGAGAAGGCTCCAGGGAGACCTTAGAGCAGCCTTCCAGTACCTAAAGGGGCCCATAAGGAAGCTGGAGAGAGACCTTTTACAAGAGCGTGTAGTGACAGCACAACAGCGAATGGCTTTAAACTGGAAGAGGGTTAGACATAAGGAAGTTCTTTACTGTGACAGTGTTGAGGCACTGGAAGAGGTTGCCCAGAGAAGCTGTGGCTGCCCCATCTCTGGCAGTGTTCAAGGCCAGGTTGGACGGGGCTTGGAGCAACGTGGTCTAGTGGAAGGTGTCCCTGCCATGGCAGGGGGTTGGAATTAGATGATCTTCCAACCTGAACCATTCTATCATTCATAACTTGTAATATCTTTTAAGGGTTTAGAAGTCTATGTTTAAACTGATGCTTAGCTCACCTTTTAGTGGTTGTCCTCTGGGAAAATTGTTCAATGCTTAAAACATGCGAGAAATGGGAGATTTATTGGAGAAAAATTCTCCCAGTTCCATGGACATTGAGCTACCTCAGAATTGAAGTACACATGGTAAGGTCAGTGACCTGACTCTGACTTCTACCTTCTGCTAAGCTCCCTCACCATCTTTTTACTGGTGCTGAGATCCTAGTCTCACCTGGGTTTTCCTTGAAACTAGGCTTAGTTTGTTATTGTGAAAGCTTCAGCACTTCACAAATTATTCTAAAATTTACATAGATCGAAGAGCCGTAACTTGAGTTGAAACAGGCCAGTTCTGAGATGTATTTCAGTAACATCTTTTAAAAAACCTCACACGTAAGCCCTGCATGAGCAAAACGTCACTTCTGAGTAACTTCGTTCCAATTCTTCCTAAAGTATAAGACAACTTAATCGCAAGAACACAGGTGAGGCATGGCACTGGGACAAAAGACCCCAAGAATTCAGCACCAAGAAATCAGAGGTAGGATAACCTTCCGCGCATGAGTTTCTCTCAGCCACCACTGCCCAGGCCTTGCTTTCCAGGGCGTTTTAAACGTTTCCAGCCACCGAGTTCAGCCTCTTCAATACATAAAATCACGCCGCCCTCAGAGCTGGCGCCCCGACCACACCGCGGGTACCAACCCCCTCCTTCACCGCGGAGACCCGCGCTGAGGGGCTC
>NW_009924277.1:144435-164873 GCF_000696875.1 Nestor notabilis | reverse complement strand
TATAAAAAGGCAAGGTGGGGAGGGGTATCCATTTTAAATAGCCTAACAGCTTCATTTGCTGCACTGCCAAATTAGAACAGAATAAAATAAAGTTAAAAAAAAGGGGGGGGGGATAAAATAAATTATACATAATTTACTAATCTGGGAACAGCTGACCATCATTATTATTATTATTATTATAATTACCATTACAACACTAGCAAGAAGAGGCAGTTCAACTGAAAAAAAAACCCAACACAGTCATAAAATACAAACAAAAAGAACCCTCTCTGACAATGGAGGATATGATCAGCTACTCCAAGCATAACTTCAGAGCAAATCTTTTGAGAGAGAGAAAATAGAAAGGAATTTTTTGAGGCAGAGGTGGAAATCAAAAAAGGGAAAACAGGAGAAAAATAAAACAGATGTTGCAGGGTAAAACTATCACACATCCAAACCGCTCATTGGAGTATTGTCCTAAGTCTTCAATGGCATTTGCTTGTTTGCTTTGCACAAGGTCTGCAGAGGTCAAGTTATACTTCAAGTGGGATTTCAACAGCAAAAGAAAGACCCCCCCATCCTCCTTCCCAGTCTCTCCTCCTACCTGCCCCTTTCATTCTGTACCTGGACTTCTTACATGGCTGATTGCAACAAGGGCTAAATTTTCCAGAATAAGGGACCATCTGCAAGGTCAACATTGCCAAGTACTGGCAAATGTTTGGGCTAGGATCTCACCTGCACTAAAATGCACAGGGCTAATTTTTCAAGTTAAAAGTGATAACGAAAGCAATGAGTTTCTCTCTAGGAACAGGAATTTACCAGGGAGCAACACGAATATAAAGGTGGCATCCTCAGTTAGAAGACCAACTCAGAGGAAGGTATATGTCTCAGTATGATCCTAAGACTTCCCTTCCCAGGCCAAAGAGAAGCTTCTGGATAGCTGCTGTCTGAAATTAGGGATAGCCTTTTTGGTTGGTTGGTTTAGATCTAATACTTCTGTCTTGCTACACAAACCTGGGCCCTCTCCTCCTACACAAAGAGCAGAGTGAGGAGATGAAAACAGACTCTTGGATTCACTTGTATTTACTTTCTTTTTTTTTCTGAAATAAAGTGAAACATTCAGGTACCTTACTGCAAATGCAAGAACCTAACTTCTACTTAGTTTTATGCTTGTGTAAATTCACCTTCCTCACTGGTTGCTGTTTCCAAAGGAAGGCAAAACTGCCCAACCAACATATCTAAGTGCTCTAGAACAACATTGAAAATATTTTAGCTCAGGAGAAAAATTTTTCACTTGTGAGTGGCAGTGAGGGAAACTTAGCACCACAAAGGTTTGGGTTCTTACTGCCCACTTTGAATATGGAAATGTCTTCATAGCTATTAGTCTTCCTTCCTACACAAACATCCCACTGATAAAAATGGATTTCTGCAAGTGCAAAGGAGGAAAAAAAAAAAGTCAATTTAAAAAAATCACATTCTGAATCAGAGATCAGTACTCAGCCACCCTGAAAGTACGAGTTCATCAAATCTGGACATCGTGGTAACCTAATTATGCTCAGCAAGGAGGTAACATTTCCAGTTGCTCTGTCCTGTGCAGAACAAATCACATTTTGTGATGTTGCCACTTGAAGTGTAAATTAAAAGCAAAGGTTCCTTACAGACCAAGTCATTTGGAGGGTGTGGGACTTCATTCTGGAACATGCTTTTTTGCTCACAATAGTCCAATATTATTCTTATTAGTACCATAAACACGCACACATGAAAATCCAAGACCATAAAATATTTTTTCTCTAGATTTCTTATGTCTTTCTCTCTCTCTTTTTTCACCTGAGAACGGCACCTACAGTTTCCTTTAAAAAGCAAAACCAAAACCAAAAATATATGTCTAATCTCACCAGCTGCTGGTATATCAGGTTCTTCAAGGGATTGTCTAAGATACAATACTGTCCTAACTTAAGACAGAGCAGGAAGCAAAAGAAAAGCAAAAGAAAAACAAAACAAGAAGAAGAGACCAACCAAAAAAAAACCCCAAAACCAACAACAAATTGGACTAGTTCAGCGCTGTAGTACAAATTTGGCACTTGCTCAAAGACTCAGTATGGTGTGCAACTGATGAAGAGAAGTCCTCTCTTGAAAGGAAATAATTGCTTGTTGGGGTTAACAGAAACAGACTCCCCACTTCCTTCCTTGCCAGCCACGCGCACAGGCACGCATGCACACACACTCACGCTTCTGACCCAGATTTGCCAGGGAGGAGGAGGAGGAGGAGACAGAGGGGGCAAAAGGAATTTTATCTTTTTTCTTTCCTGTCAGGTGCATTACCAAAAAAAAAAAAAAAGAAAAAAAGAAAAAAAAAAGAAAAATTATTTCTCTTTAAACTGTAGCACAAAACAACAAAACACATTCACAAGCCACTTGTTGGCACTGTGTACCTGAGTGAGAATTTCTAGAACATTGTAGAACAAACAGCCATAAAGTTTATTTGAAAAAAAAAATAATAATAATAAAAGGTCGACGGGTAAGACTTCAGTGCTTGGGTATAGCAGCTGAATTACTGGCATTATTTTACCCATAGCTTATATCATTCTGTTGTTGTTGTCGTCGTTGTCTTTGTTTCCTTTCTTCTGAGCCTTTTTTCTTCTGATGCAGGCTGATGTCTATTAGTCAGCTGATGTCCCAACTAGTTAAGACTAACAGTTAAAGTAACAGTCAGTGTATGAGAAAGTTAATGTGCTTGGCCACTGGCAAGGATAAACCAGATGGGGCTTTATTTATTTTTTCTTTTCTCCTTGAAGTCCTGTAGGTCACGAGATATTTGGACCCTGATCAGTTGGCTTGCCCCGCAATGTGATTTTCACTGTCACTGCCATAGTCCGCATCAGGGTCATCCTCTTCCTCATCGTATTCATCGTAGATTTCTCCATTGACGTCATCGGTCTGCATCTCTTCCTTGATATGAGGCTCCTCACCTTTGACGCCATAAGTGCTCTGGATGACGGGCATCCCGGGCTCCGGGCTGCTGGACACGCTCGAAGGCTCAGAGGGCAGATGTGGGGAATGGGGGGAAGGCTTTCCTGCCATGGCAATGGCTCCTGGGTAAACTACGCCCGCAGTGGCAATGGGAATCTGTGCTTGTTGCCTGCCGCAGAGAAAAAGTAAAAGGACATTTGGATACAGGAAGGAGTAAAGGGAGTGCAAATACAACAGCACTTTGCAAGCCCATAGCATATGCTCTTGAGCATGCAGAGGACCTAGCTGGCCCATGCATGATAACATTAATAGCAATATTCCAGACTCACCAAATGATGCCCTTGAAATGAACATCAAGCACAAACCACCTTCACTGACAAAAAACCCCAATCTCTGTAAAAATCTCTAGCTGCACCTGAACTACACTGTTTCAGCTTGCCTGCTTGCGATGCAGCCTCTTTACTGGGTAAACTGGGTGTCCCTTGAGCTGCTGGCCAAAACATAAACATCCTTTCAATTGTGGTCCAACTTAAAAACCATGTATTTTGAAAATCTTGCCTTTAAATAACCCAAGCTGCTGGGAGGACTAGATATAAAAGTAACACATTGCCAAGAGGAGAGATGCAGTGAGGGCTAGTTAGTTTGCACAGGAATGCGGATGTGCTGGAAGGAAGTACCAGTGGATGAGGAGAAAGTAAGGCAGGTCTCTTCAAAGAACTAATGTTTACTCCATGTTCAGTCAGAGACACGGCCATTACTAGGGAGAGGAACAGTGGGCTTTCTGGGGCCAAGACGGGCTGATAGGATGATCACTAAGGGCCTCCTACTGGAAGGTGATAGTTTCCACAGCGAGCGGCACTTGTGAAAAGCAGAACCTTTGAAGGAAGATGGATAAAACTGGAAAAAGGCAGACTTAAAACGGAAGCATGCATTATTTAAAGATAAATAAAAAGCAAGCAACCAACATGAGCATTTGAGAAAATCCTCTACAGGATGCCTTTATACAGCGTCTAAGCCTTGGAAACCTGTCTGCAATAATGAAAGAAGAATTATTCCAGGCCATAGAAATTCCCTTTGCATCAAGAACACTAGCTGTGTTATACTAGTGTTTGTTTCCCTGAGAAGCTTCAGGGTCCCAACAAGCCTAGAGGTTTAAAATTCATGCTCCTTTTGTTTCCTTGCTGCATGAAGTAATTCCATTGCAGTAATACTCTTCAGTACATGCTGCACATTGTAATGTCATCAGCGGTGTGTCCATCTGCACTGAAAAGCCTTGCCACAGGAGACAGGGCCGAGTCTCTTGAGATGAACATTCTTAATTAAGAATGAAACCCTCCCCTGTTCTCCTGCCTGCCTGTGCCCTGGCTGTACAGTAAGCCTTGCACAGTACAGTGATCCTGAAAGACTTTTCTCTGCCAAACAGCTTTACATTTGTTTGGAATTGCTTGCTGCATTTTCAGATACTTCCTGCCTGCCATTCGAGCGAGGCCTCCCTCTGCACAGTCCTTATTTCCCTATTTCTGAAGCAAGTAGAAGTTGTCTCAGCTGAAGATATAGTTCTTAAACTAGGGAGTGGATCTAATTTGCCTTTTATTTTTAATTCAATAGGAAGGCTTTTGTTTTCTGGAGCCAGCATTTCTGTAACAAGATTCAGCACACTTAAATTGCTTTTAATATTTAACAATAGTAACACTTTGCACTTAACTGATGCATTTCAGAGGGCTTTTCAAATATTTAATAATTTAAAAATAGTGTTTTTCCACTTCTATAGGATGTCCACTCCAGAGCATCTCAAAGCAAGTTTTTAGGGCTCTCAGCAGTCCAGTGAGGTGAGCTTGCCACCTTACCATTATAGATGAGGACACTGAGACAGGGAAGCATTAAGTCCAAGAGTTGCAAAAGAAGCCCAATCCTTCCCATTGCAATGCCTTCAGACACACTTTCAGCGTGTCCGAGAGCTGGCACAGCCGCAGCTCTTGTAAACCCCATAACTTATTTGGTGCTCAGGCAGGAGCTGGACTGGTGTTTAGAAATTTAGCCCTAAATGGCCTGTACCGAATGATGCAGCAAATAGGGAACTAAAACCAGGAATGCAACTGTAGTGTGGTGGCTGCCAGCATCAAACACTGACCCCACCGCAGTTATCGGCTGCACTGTCAGTAACTTCCATAATGATTTCACCCTTGGTTCTGTGCTCTAATGCCCCAGTGCAAATTATCTCCAGAAATGTCTTGATTTCAATGTCAACCTTGTTTGGAAAGCTAAATAATATGCAGAATGCTACAAGGTTAATTTTTTTCCCCGTGATGAAGCATGCATGTTAACCAGATAAGCAGTGTTTTGGGGGCTCTGTTGCCACCTATTCTTTTTCCAGAAGGCCCCCCTCCTCTTTTTTAATCTCTTGATGCCAAATGTTGGCTGACTTCCCTGTGTTTGTTTCAGTGCTTACCATTGGGATCACTGGACCTGCCAGCACCACAGGGTTAAGCAGCTCAAATTTCTCTGCTGAGCAGCTTATTATAACAATGCACACTGTAGCTGTTTAAAACACAGTCTGATGACACTTAACAGTTGCTGGACATATATTCTTTCCTCTATTACTACTTCTAGACATTAACTAGAGAGATGTGCAACTCAGTTAATATTAAAATGTTTCCAAATTCAGATGAAACAGAACAGAAATTCCATTATTTCTGAGGGTTGTTCTTGTTGCTGGTTTTGCTTTTTTTAAGGACCACTGTGTAGCTTTTAATTTTCTGAAGTGAATACAGAAATATTGCAGAATATTTGATTACTTCCGATTCTTTTGATCTGCTGTAACCAAAACCAAGGAGTCTTTGCAGACGGAAAATACGTGCTAGTTTTCTAGGCAGATTTTAATCTAATCACATCAAGCTCATCTATTAGCTGTTTATCAGAACCAGTCTTCTTGAAATTTATGCTCATCACAAAGCATTAGCTTAATGTACTGGAAGACACTCCCTAGCATGACAAATGCCGTCACAATGAACAATGCAGACAAATTCATGCCTGATACGAATTAACTGAGCCGAGTTCATATTCCAGCTCAAGTTCAGTATGTTCAGCAGTTCCTTTGCAAACCATTCGCCACAGATCGTAATGAGTGCAAACTTGTATTTTTGGCTTCTGGATTAAGAGGCAGTACTACAGATTGTTTCAGATATACTCTCTGAGACCTCATAATACTTGCTAGTATTAAGGTTCTATTAGAATTACTATGTTTCACTGGGAAATCTTAAGTTTGGGGTTTTTTTTCACCTTGTGCATGATCAGAGTGGAAATGAGATAGTTGGCCAAACCTATGAGTACATAGCAGAGCCAACAAAAAAATCCTTAACCACCTAACTTCCTCCTGAACCACACTGTTTCAAAGTATAAGATTCATATTCTGTTAGCAATATGTATTATGCTTTTGCCAATAAAATATAACGTTTACCATACTGAATTAAGAATTCTTCCTGAAAAGTTTGGGTTTTTTTTCTGAAATGAGCAGTAGTTTTTAAAGATCCCATACCCAACATTAAAATACTGCCTCATCTCCTGGCGTCTGTTGCGCATGATAGCCTTGTACTCGCCAATGCGTAATTTTTTGCCATCTACAAGGCAGGTACGCTTCGGTCTTGGCTTGTATTTGTAGTCTGGGTATTTCTCCAGGTGCTGCTTGCTGAGTCGGGCCTGCTCCTCATAGTATGGCTGCTTCTCTAGGTTTGTCATAGCTTTCCAGCGAGATCCTGTCACAAAAAGAAAAAAAAGAAAAAAAAGAATGAGAAATGGGATTCTACTCTTCCACAAACACTGAAAGGCAGAGAAAGAAACAAGTAGGTCACCCAGAACAAGATACCTACGGTCACATTGCTTTGGGCTGGGAATCTGTCAGAGCTTCTAGACAGAGGTCAGGTCTTGTTTGTATTTGACTACTAAACCTCTTGGGTATGGCCAAGAGGCAGAGAGAGATGATACTGGAAGTTTTCACTCAATATTTTACTGAAACTGATCTCATTTATAATGTCTTTCAAGTGGGAAGTAAAAACATCATCCTGATAATGAGCCATCCCTGACATTTTGTTTTAAAGAACAAGGCAATGTATTTTAGTGGAATGGCCAAAGACCCTTAGCTACACAGTCTGCTCTGCTATGCCTGCCCACTTTCTTTTGGCCATGGACCTGTTTCCAGAGGAAACTCCCATGTGCTATGATCTAGTCACTGTGCTCCACCATGACTGGACCAAGGCATATGGTCTGGATAGGCACGTGACTACAGCTTAATCTTTCTAGCTTCCGGGTTTATGAGAAGCATAATATGAGCTGATTGTAAATGCTATGATGCTGGGTACAGGAGCCTGCAAAGACCCTGAAGCAATGCCTCTAAAAGCTATAAACTATCCCGTATGTCTCCGTGGGGTTTTAACTCCAAGACCAAGTCCTGGTGAACACTGCCAGCTCCGTCTTAAAGAATTTAGTGTCTGTCATGAAGGGAAGAGCACTGGGATAAAGGCGTACTTCTCCATGGAGTTACACTATAGCTTTATTGCTGGCAGCCTTGTTTCTGACACTCTCCCTATGTTAGTGTAGATGTCTGAGCTAGGGAAATAACGAAGACTTTACAACTGTTTTCAAATACCTCCTGAAATTTATAAACTACTATTTCTTAAAGGACATAATATGGGAGCAGAAAGTAAAATTTCTTGAATCAGTTACCCTATTTTAGTTTTCCATGAACTACAGAAGTGCTTCAGGGTAAGACACATTTCAAATAACAGGCATGGTCCAAGCTGTGAAACATGGCCTATAAGGAAAATTTTATTGGAAAAAAGTAAATTTTCCCATTGGAAAAAAAGTTTGAGTAGTTTCTCAATTTAATGGGTTCATAAGGTCATATGTCATACTTGACTTCCCCTTGTTCTTCATTTTTTATGGTTACTCATACCGTACTTAGCTAATGCTATTACTCAGGCTGGTCTTAGCTCACTGTGGCCCTAAGATTTGCAATATAGAGAGTGCAGTTATCCCTTCCCAGGAAAGAAAACGGTTTGGTTCCCTCTAGAAAGGCCGCTTCTGATTATTGACACCATTTTCCCCATTGCTCTTTGAATTTTTATTCCAAGCTGCAGTTTAGGCTTCTGGAGTGAAGGGCTGACGGGCTGCTACAGCCCATGATCTCATACCTAGAGACAACCCATTTGTAAATAATGGTGTCTTTGTTCTGAAGAGGAGCAATGGACATCCATTTTTAAACATTACTTTGCAGTCAAACCCGTAATTTTTCATGATGTTTCCAACATGTAACATGCAGAGATCCTCCAGATAGATAGTTCTGGAATGGAAAACAGTTAAATGACATTGTTACTAGCTTAGGTGCAGCACCATAGTGATGTGCCTAGATGGTTTCTAGGATCTGGCCTAAGCTCTTGTGTGGCACTTTGTATGTCATACAGAGGTGGTGCCTGTGCATGGGGATCTGTGGCAGATTCACTGTGTTACACAGAATCCTGGTCAGCAGCTTTGTCTCCTGCAGGGAAATTATTTCAAGCTTTTATAGTCAAAGACAGTGGCTAGTAAAAGTGACACAAACTTTCCACATGTACTGCCCCCTAGATTTTGGGCTAAATGACACATGTGGATAAACATGTGGAGACAGCCAAAACACTTAATACCTACTAATGTTTCAGAAGATGGAAATACAGATATTGCCTGCGTTGAACAATGTTAAGAATCCAGGGCATAAAGCATATGCGCTCTACTAAAGATGCCCAGATGTAGGTCTACTTTCAAATTCTACCTCACAGGCACTGGTGCACTGGCATTTTAGCGTATGAAGAAAATCTTAAGTTAGTCTAAATCTACAGTCTTCTAGTCCTCTACAGACCTGCTGTAGTTCAGTGACTTATTTAGAAAAACAGCCCCAGTCCCATTTCCTGGTGATGAATACACTTTTATTTATGAATAATAAATTTGAAAGTCTCAGCCTTTAAACAAATCTTGACATTTGCTTTCCATGCTCTAAGGTGACCTCCAATGTAGGAACTCGGATATACTTTGAGACAGACAGACAGACAGAAAGGTAGAAATTAAAATCACTTGGTGCAAAATTGCCATGGAAATGCTCTATCCCAGCACAATTCCTCTTTCACTGTGCTAGCTCACTTGCTGTGACCCTACAGTCAGATGTGGGCAAGAATATTCCTACCCCCTCATGTGAAAAGATCTGTAAATAGTGGGTGAAGTTATGGAAACGCGTAAGTCTGTGCAGGATCAAGGCCACAAAACCTGAAATTTTTCGGCATAGTATTTGTACATACAGCTACACATACAATATTTATACATAAATGTCATTCGTTATGTTTTTCCTTGCTAAGCTGCAAACTCAACACGAGAAAAATCCTGGCAATCTCACCTCTCTTCCTAGCAATTTTTTAATAGCTGCCTTCTGCAGTGATACCTCCTCTTACTATGACTTTACCATTTTTACAAAATATACTAAATATAATTTACTAGTATGTTTTGAAGTATCATAAATAATGAAACAAACAATGCTGTCAAACAAAATTTTAAAAAAGGGCACATTTTCTGATGATAAACCTTTGGTTTTTACAGTTCATAATTTTCACTTATTTTCTTAGTAATATTCAAAATCCAACCAGCTCTCTGATTGCTCGTAATTGGAAATTTTGACAGTTTGAAGAATATCTAATTCTAATCTTTGGATGTGCACCCATGGGCAAGCTAAGCTATGAATGAGTATTGTCAATCAATATATTGAAACTCATCAAAAATACCTTTTGTCTGGACAAATGTAATAGCTTTATATGCCATTGTTTTCTGTGTCTATAAACACACACAGGCAGGCATGGGTACCTATGCACAGTGCCAAGCCCAAGCCCAAGCCCAAACAAGGTGTGACTGAAGAATCTTGAAAAATCTTTCTTTTTAAGGCAAGGTTTACACTCTTGGGTGAGCTTTCTGCTCACCATCTGTGTTAGAAAGATTTGAGTGGGTCAAGTATGCAATGCTTTTCTCCTTGACTATAAAAACAAGAATCCATTCTCCTCCCTGGATGCATACAATGACAAGCAGGATTCCTGCACAATTCTCCCTGATCTGGTGGCTGAAGTATTTAGAAAATAAAATAAATGAAAAAATTATAAGACTTTGCAGCACCACAGCACCAGACAAGGCTCCTGCCTCCAAAATGAGCTAGGGCAGTTCGAGCCATGCCCACACAATAACTGTGAACACAGCCAGCTGTAAGTACAAGGCAGAAAAGAGATGTCCCTGTGTGTGCCCCAGTACTTGCATGCGTTAGATGGGGTTAAGAGCTCTGCTCACAGGTGATTCTAAGTCAAGTTTCTCTGACAAGAATTTTCAGCTGTTTGTAATATTGACTAACTTTTAGTCCATTAGACTGATATTTTTCAATCTGTGTATCTGAATCAAGTGGATTTTTCATTTTAAAAAACCCTCACATACACAAACACTTGTATAATGTATAGGTATGTGCATAGGTTTTTACGTACACACCGATACATCCACGAGAGAATTTCTGAAAGCAGTATCTAAATCCATCTTTTCCTAATTTCTTTATGTAGATTTATCAGTGAAATTAATTAAAATATTTACAAAAATATCTAAACAATGCATTATTAAATTGAAGGGTCCAGCAGACCCATTTTAGCACTTCTTTAACAATTTACTAAAAAAAAATCATTATCCGCAAGTTTAAGTTGCAATGAACAGATGGATGACAAACGTATGCACAGATGAATTTAGTGACAAATCCATGTATCTAATTTTTATGCTCAAAACATAATACCACAGTGTCAAACATAATCCCTAGAGAATTCTAGTGCTGGGGAGGGCACTTCCTCTCATTTTACTATGAAAATGACCCTTGAGCGGTGACAACTCTATCTAACCTACTCTCCATGACAAAGAGTTCCCTGACCTCGGTGTGTAGCAGTGCTACTAAAAAAATGGTCAGGGAAAATTGTCACTTTCAAATAAGGAGACCCTAATACCTGGCTGAACAGTAAGCTTCTAGTTGCTCACTCTATGCCAGTTAACAGAAAGCTCCCTGCTGACTTTAAAAGATTGTACTTTTGCAATGTTCCTGTCAAGAAAGAAGATGTCAGGACATCCCTCTCCATTGCATAGGTGGAATAAAAAACTTAAATGTGATGCTAGGAAGAAATAGAAACATCATCTCTTACTGCCTCGAACCTTGCTTTTCCCTGTATCTGGCAGCAAAACAGAAAGAGTTTGGAGTCAGCTATACTGTCTGTCACCTCAACAGGATCTGTAATGAATTTGCACATTTTACTCCAACTACTGTATATCTAATCAGAAAAAGATGTCCCCGTATCTCCCTGATCTAGCGCCAAATAGTAAAAGGTGATTCCTTATGTTAACAATTTCAGCAGAATGGCTTATTAAAACCAGATTTTAGGGTATTATAAAATGCTTAGAAGCCCTTTAAAATGTCAACCAGGATCCCCAGAGACTGCGTAAAATGTCAGCCCAGCTCAAGCGCCTGTTTTAAGCAGAATGAATTAGCAGCGTGCTGTCGGAGGTTGTTATCCAAAACAATCAGTTAAGAGGGAAAACATCAAGCTCTCTTTGTACTTTCTATATGAAAAGGGCCATTCAGAATGATCTTGTAGATTTCTGAAGCTGATTATTTAAAAACAGGTTTAACCAGGTCTCCTCTCAATTTAGAAACAGACCAAAACTATTACTGCCCTGTCCTCAGTCTAATCTTATCATACACCTCTGACCAGTATAATCCCTTTTAACCAGTATAAGGTCATTTTACCATCAACATAACCAATTTAGCCTTCTAATCCTGTTCCCATAACTAATCTAATCATCTCATACCACCTTTTTAATCATGGGTTAATATTGTCACATCTGCCATCCCCAGCCAATACATTCTGCCTCTCTGACCAATTTATCTCCTTTCCACTTGCCCCCTGCTAACTTTTCATAATACCATTCTAATCAAGCTAAACGTCAAACCTATGACCAGTCTAAACTGCACATTTACCAGCCCTGCAGCTAGTTAATGATGCCATCGCAATTGCGCTACATCTCTTGAGTTGTTGGCAAAACCGAGACCTGCAGCCCAAGTAAACATGTTGCCTGCTTAAGCTTTTACCCACTGGCCTGAGGGATGCTTAGCTCCTGTAAGATAGTCTATCAGTAAAAATGTAACATCTCCAATTTGGTAACAGATTTTTTTCTTTCTTTCCTGCGGAACAGTAATTCATTGGCCTCAGAGATCCTCATTATTCACCTTTTGTATCATTCAGCATGTCACAGAGGAGTAACTTGGGACAGAATGTGGTCCTGAGAACTTGAGCAAGTAGTGAAAATTTGGAAGACTATGGCATGAAATTCAGTAGATTATGTTCATGACAAATATTGTTTGGGATGAGAAGAGTAGAGGATATGGAAATGACGTTTCTTTTTCTGATTTCAAGATTCTTTACAGAATATGGAAGAATGAAGAACCATCCACTGTTAGGAGATGCTCAGTTTCAAGATCATTTAAGAAACCTGAAGGTGTACAAGTCTGTGGGACCTGATGAGATGCATCCACGGGTCCTGAGGGAACTGGTGGATGAAGTTGTTAAGCCACTGTCCATATTTGAGAAGATGTGGCAGTCAGGTCAACTTCCCGATGACTGGAAAGGGGGAAACACAACCCCCTTTTTTGAAAACGGGAAAAAGGAAGACTCAGGGAACTACAGGCCAGTCAGTCTCACCCCAGTTTCTGGCAATATTAGGGATCTCATCCTCCTGGAAACTACGCTAAGGCACTTGGAAAATAAGGAAGTGACAGGTGACAGCCAACATGGCTTCAATAAGGGCAAATCGTACCTGACAAATCTGGTGGCATTCTATGATGGGATTAAAGGTTGGTGGATAAGGGAAGAGCAACTCATATAATCTACCTGGACTTGTGCAAGGCATTTGACACCATCCCGCACAGCATCCTTGTCTCTAAACTGGAACTGGCTGAATGGTTGTACTGAAAAGAATTGCAGTCAATGGCTCAATATTCAGATGGAGACCAGTGACAAATGGTGTTCTTCAAGGGTTGGTATTGGGACTGTCAATGTTTAACATCTGTTGGCGACTTGGACCGTGGGATTGAGTGCACCCTCAGCGAGTTTGCCAATGACAACAAGCCATGTGGTGCAGTCAACACACTGGAGGGAAGGGATGCCATCCAGAGGGACCTTGATAGTGTGGAGAGGTGGGACTGTGTGAACCTCACAAGGTTCAAGAAGGCCAAGTGCAAGGTCCTGCACATGCATCTGGGCAATCCCAAGCACAGCTACAGGTTGGGCAGAGACTGGAATGAGAGCAGCTCTGAGGAAAAAGACTTGGGGGTGTTGGTTGATAAGAAGTTCAGTTTGACCCAGCCATGTGCACTTGCAGCCTAGAAAGCCAATAGTATGCTGGGCTGCATTAAAAGGACCGTGACCAGGAGGTCAAAGGAGGTGATTCTCCCCCACTACTCTGCTCTTGTGAGATCCCACCTGGAGTACTGTGCCCAGCTCTGGGGCCCCTAACACAAGAAGGAGATGAACCTCTTGGAGGGATTGGAGCAAGTCCAGAGGAGGCCATGAAGATGATCAGAGGGCTGGAGCACCTCTCCTAGGAGGACAGACTGAGAGTTGGCATTGCTCAGCCTGGAGAAGAGAAGGTTCTGGGGAGACCTTATAGCGGCCTCCCAATACCTAAAGGGGCCTACAAGAAAACTGGTGAGGGACTTCCTACAGGGGCATGTAGGAATAGGACAGGGAGTAATGGCTTTAAACTGAAAGAGCGTAACATATTAGGAAGAAATTCTTTAGTGTGAGGGTGGTGAGACACTGGAACAAGTTGCCCAGGGAAATTGTGGATGCCCCATCCCTGGAAGTGTTGAAGTCCAGGTTGGATGGAGCTTTGAGCAACCTGGTCTAGTGGAAGGTATCCCTTCCCATGGCAGGGGAGTTGGAACTAGATGATCACTAAGGTCCCTTCCAACCCAAACTATTCTATGACTATGATTTTAGGATCTTTTCTCTATGACCACTGATTTGAACAGGAACTGCTGCTTCTGAGCAGCACCTGAACCAAAATCAAATACCATGGTGTGCTACCCCACAGAATCTAGTTAGACAAAGTATGTGGGCAAATAAACAACAGCAGTCATTTTGTGCTTGTTCAACAACCTAATGAAATGAACTGGTTTTGTCTATTCAGTTCATGTTTTCGTACCAAAACTATCACCACAATCTCAGTAATTACAAACACACAGGAACATTTCAGGTTATGGTTAATCTATACTGCTGGGCAGCACAGTGGAAGCTTGTATCACCGTCGTCCTCGGTGCAGTCATTAGGTAGCAAAATGGATGTGTTAGAGACAGTAATTCTGTTGTGGCAGGTGCTCAGCTCTATTAAGTCAAAAGTTTTTTAGTTTAGCTACTGAAAGAACAGTGCTCTTTCATTCTTACCTAGTATCTTGCTGATATTGGAGTTGTGCATGTCAGGGAAGGCTTGAAGGATCTTCCTCCGTTCATCTTTAGCCCACACCATGAATGCATTCATTGGGCGCTTGATGTGGGGCTCATTGCTACCACGCCCTCTTGATTCCCGATAAATTCTAGACTCTGAAACTCCTGCACTTCCTACAAAGAAAGAGAAAAACATTCCCAGCTTGTGTTTCGTTATGCAGCTTCCTCTGCAGTCAGTAACCTATGTATGGTGCTGCACATTCAATGAATCAGTGTTCACAATAGGTTAACGGCGTTTCTTCCTTCTACTTAAAGCAGTAGGAAATACCATGTATTGTATAGTCTAGTTTTTAGCTGTTCTATTGATTCAGTATCACATAGTATAGACTTAATGAAAAGTTTCAATCATTTTTTTCAACACAAAGCATTAAACAGCCTTTCTAAAACATCTTTCACTATGTTTACATGTTTACATGTAAACCCAACACTTATCAATGTAGATTTTCCTTTTACCTTCTTTCTTTCTTTTTTACAGAATGCTGGCCATATTATGTTACCTAGCTTCTACCTTCTTTGTGATGGCAAGGGAGTGATATATGGCAAGACCAGGCATTTCTTCTTAAGTAGTTCTCTAACTAGCAAATGAACATTCACACATCTGCCTGTTCTTGTGCTCTCTGTAACAACAAGTGATAGCAGAGAAAGAAACGAACATTACACTTGCTTCTTCAAACCAATAAAGTTCCTACAGGTGCAGAGCGTGAAACACTTACGGATAATCAGGACTATAATTCATGGACTTACTGTGTGAACTCACTTATCCCACATCTATTTTCCTCCTCTATTCCCTTTCACCATCATAAATACACTCTTGGTTCAGTCTTGAGAACTGCAGTGTACAGAAGAGAAGGCTAAAAATCACCTCCAGACTTTAAACACCACACAATGAATCATTTTTTCCTGTCTTGTTTCATAGCCACTTATTGCTAACCACTCATACTCCTCCTAGGCCTCCAAATCATTTGGATTCTCCTCCAGATACCATTGACACCAAACCTAGAAATAAGGATAAGCCATTGTACTGACCGTCAGAATCTCCACTCATGTTGAAATCCATCATTGCGTGGCTAAACTTCCCGTCTTCACTCTGTTTTACTGCCAGTTGCTGAGTCAGGGTCTCCAGTGTTGTTTTGTCCTATATGGGCAGGATGATGGGAATTGGATGAGGAAAACATTAAACACTGTAACTGAAAAGTTTGTGAGTAATTCAGAAGATTGATAGGGAAGCTGGATAACAATGCAGTCACAACAGTTTACTAAGTCAATTATTTAAGAATACACATACTGTTTTTTCTGGAAGGGATATGGTTGCATACTCTACCAAGTCCTTTTTAAAACATGCTTATTAGCTAGTGATGAGCAAACTCCATAGTTGGTTTAGTTAAGAAGATAAAAATGGCTGCACATGTGAAGAATACTTCAACTCTCTATGTCCCTGGGACTGCAAAACTGGACTGGAAGTTTAGATGATACATACTCTTTTGCAATCTATTTATTGGTTTACACTACTTCCAGCCTGCAATCAAATTGCAGAGATATGGGTGACTATCCTTTTTCTTTTTAAAAAGGCAATATTTTAGAAAGCAGCCCATAGGGAAAAAAAACCCCCACGCCTGTACTTCAAACTTATTCAAGCCTTGGGAAAGGGTCAGCCTGAATTAAGCATGATACTTAGGCAGCAGTTTGTGTTCCTGTTCAGACTGTTTTGCCCAACCCGACTAACACCCCATCCGTCATTCATCTAGACAGAACTATCTGTGAACCCTGGATTGCAACAGGCTAGTGCGTGCTGCCAATTAATCTGTCAGGCTGCAGCGGTGTCTAAAGACATTGCCAGAACAGCATGCCAGGGCCATTAATTCCAATGTTCTCTTCAAAACACCTCACTTCCCCCTGAATTGTTTGACTTTACAAATACAAAGGTGTTCCATTTTCCAACTGTTTTTGTTTTCCCAATGACTTTTACTCATAAACATTCTATCTTCCTGACAATCATACGTTTAAAAATAAATCTTTCAGGAAAGCAATACTAACATTTCAAACTGTTAGGCACTGTGCCTTTTGCAAAGCTAAGAAAATGACGTGATACGGCATGATAATAAAGTGGCTCCAGTTGAAAAAATTCTTTTGAGCTTCTTCCTGAAAGATTGTCGTTTTGTTGCTCTATTCCACTCCTGATGACTGTAAAAGATCAATAAACTAAAAAAAACTTCCAGATTTCACATGGCAACTGGAGACTTTACAACTATTCTATGTAGCCTAATAATGTCACTGGGTTGTATTATAGAAGAAAACAGAAAAGAGAACAATGCGAATACAGAAATGCTTCCTGCAATGTGATGTGCCTGCATCTACAATTCAAAGAACAGTTCAAATTCATGTAAGCCATTTCACAAAGGTTTTCTTGAGAGTTAGGAACAAGGTTAATCTGCTCAACTTTGTATGCTCGCAGAGTTTAAGGAACATGAGGTTAACTTTCCTACTCCTCACATTCAATTCCATTGTGGATCCCTTTTGCCCCGTCTGTAACTAGACACATCACCACCAAAAGCATGCAGGATGAGTTATCCTGCTGGTTTTTGCAGGAAAAGCTCATTCAGAAGGATCAGCCTATCACAAGCAAAAGGGTTTCTGTAACGCTACCAGGCACAGCAGATCCAAAAAGCTTCGAGAAGCTTCGAATAAGCACCTGAACTATTCAGGCATTTAGCTTTACCAAAGTCTTTGATCTACCAGTTTTAACTCAGCTTGCATCTCCAAAGCAGCCTGTCAGCAGACAGAAAGTCAGGAATAACTTCGTCTTGTACTTCTTCAAAATGGATCTCAGATATATAATGGAAATCAACAGTTTTTCCTCCGAAAAAGATCTATTTACTGTCAACCTCATAATGATAGAGTTCAAAAATTTTTATGTCAGAAATCAGTTAAAAATGATGCCACCAACCTAAAATATAAAAGAACATCTCCTCTTGTTGGGTATATTACGGGGGAGGGGAGTTATTCTGTTGCTGACTTTTCTTGAATCATGTATAAACCTCTTAGAGAAACAGAGCTGAGAGCGCAAAGGGCACAGGCTTAACAGCTTTTTCTTTATGCCGTAAATGCAGCTCTTGAAGTCGGAGGCAGTTACATTAAGAACCACACTCTGCCAACATGATCTGATTGAGTCTTAAGGTCAGCGAATACTCCAGCATGCTGTCTGCAAGGTACACACCAGGTATGGCTCATTTATCAGAGTCTGACTTAACAAGCCTACAGATGCTCTGCTGCTATCCACCTTGGGCAAAGTTTTGCATTTTGAGGTAAAGACACATTAGATGAAGTGAGAGGCTGTGAAGGAATGCCAGATGAGTGCTGAGCTCCTGGGCTGCCCTGCCGCTTGGAGGTGGCTCTCCAGACAGCTGAAACATGGATGAGTGGGGACACCACCCTTTCAACATAGTGACAGTTTAGTCCCTGCTACTTAAAGGTAGAGAATGACAATGTAATTCAATCACCAATGAGAAGGGGGAAGTTAAAAAGAACTTCTGCATGATGTTGCTTTTGAAACAGGATGTCAAAACTGCAAGCTGTACTTTTCTGTGTTAATGTTTAGAAATGTTGAAGTTCAAAAAAGTACTCAGGCAAGAGTAAGTCTAAGGCCTGCTCATTCCTAAGCCTCTCCAACAGCATCAGGAGAGCAGAAAGAGATCCTGCAAGGACGCAAAAGCCTGACTATATGTAAGTAGTATTCCTATTTCCCATCCTACACTCTTCCCATTAAACATATGGCAGCAATCCTGACCTACAGAAATACTTTTACAACTACAAAATGTTCAAAAGGGGCTCAACAATATTCCCATCTTGTTTTTCTTGAAAGCATCCATTTGATGACTTACTGCTTTTCGTTTGATGGAAGCATCTCTTTACTTTTCCTACAGTCTTTCAGTTTATGGAGAAAATATGTATGGAAGCTCCAAAGAAACAAAGGAAAAAAGTATTTTCTTCCCTGACCCCAAATAAATTGTCAACCTGTTGACATTGCTAGCCCAGCCTCCTCTTACACAGCCTATTTAAGAACTTCAGACAAGAGGTCCACAATGATTTCAAGTTTCTACAAAAATAGGACCTATCATCATAACCATTATCATCATAATCTCAATTCAACAGCAAATTACTCATTTGCAAAACTGCTACCACTCTGCTGTGTTGGATTAGGTGTGTTAACAGTAGCAAGCTGTGGTACCATTCAGTCATAACACGTGGAGCACACGCTTGTTGGGTTCAGCAGCACGATCTAATAAGGCAGTTGTGATACAGCACTAGAATTCAGGAGGCAGCAGCATATTCCTGCACACTATGCTAGACTAGGCCTTAAACTTATTTTCTCATTTTATCAAGCTCCACATCCAATTGTCTTGCCGGGCACAGAAAGAAATAAGGAAGAAAGTTCAGCTGATGAAATCGTATGTGCTTTCAGGTTTTTAAAGCAACAAGAAAATAACCAGAGTGATAAACCCTTAATTTCAAATTTGCCCTACACCCCAAAGTTAAAAAATGCTGTTCATCCTATGAGCAAGGCATGAGTGGCATCAACTGCATCCTAGGACCAATACTGACAGGAAGAACAGGCAAGACTGGTCTAAACCTGGGGAAGTCATGAAAAGAATTGCTTGTGAGACCTGCTAAAAATCAAACAGCACAAAGCAGTGAAAACAAATGGTAAGGAAAGCTTCTGCTCTTGCAGTAGAAGAAACACAGGGACCCTGCTAAAGATGAATTGATTATTTTTCTTCTAAATTTCTGAATTTTGGATCAGGCCCCAGAAGACTGAAAGACATCTCATAGCATCTTTTACCTCTGTGAAGAACTTCAGTAGAAGATTGAAAAAGTATCTGAACGGTAATTTCTACTAGACTCTAGGAGAGACTCTCCTTGGAGCAGTGAGAGCTCCATTGTCTGGATCTTTTACAATTGTAATGGGCAAACCAGAGAAGATAATACTGTAGAGAGCAATCAATCCCACAATAGCCCAGTTGTTAGAAGTATAAACAGTGAGGTTTCATCAATAGCCACAATGTGATGAGAAGTTTCTAAAACTTTATTAATCAAAGAAAGTAATCTGCTGGAGAAGATTAATTCGTACCACAGCTCTTAGCAATGTTCTAATTATATTGAAAAGAACAATGAAAAACACATACACACATGGAATGTGTCATGTAGAAAAAATAGATATAAAAAAATGACTAAGCACGGCAAGTCAAACTCAGTTTTGTGGTCAGCTGCAAAAGTTACTTGGCTTTCTGTCATGGATAGCTGTCATAGTTTAACAAAACATTGATCTAAAAATGACAAGAACTTGGTTGCAGTCTCTTTCATAGAAGAAACATAAAACAAGAAGAGTCAAAACATATGTAGAACAGCCTCATAATGTTTGCCAGAACTCCTCCCACTACTATATAAACATGAAGCAAAATCTTGGAAGGTTTCAGGAATAAAGACTTTCTGATATATGTGCCTACTCCCCTCTGACCTCACTTCCTGTCTTGTGTTGGATCATGGTACCAACACACAGGGTGTACCTGAGACCACGCACATGCCTCCACTCCTGAAGGACTCCACGGTTCTTCCAGAATACTGTGAATGCTGGGCATATGGCAGCAGATCCCTCCTCCCCCTCTTTGAGACATCCTTTTGGCTGGGGTATTTGGCAAACACTGACAGTACTCTGAACTCCGTTAGAATTGTATTTTGGCAAGAGCTGTTTTTCCGATTGCATAATTCAAGGTTAGCAGTTTTACTGAAGCAGTCCACTCTTCATTTTTCTACTCCTCTATCCCTACTCCCATTTCCCCCGATAGGAGTATTTTTCCTCTCAGTTTGATGCCTGCAGAGATACAGCCAGTAGAGAACACCAGAGGAGGAG
>NW_009924277.1:140416-144404 GCF_000696875.1 Nestor notabilis | reverse complement strand
ATTCCTGCTCTTCTTATTCCAAGTGAATTGAAAAGCCAGGTGAAAATAATGTTTTTGTAGAGGAGCTGGAAAGAGCCAAACATGGTTACCTACGGACTGCAAGGAGAAACTCACTCATCAGTTCTGGCACCTAAGAGTTGTAAACACAGGGATGGACAGAGTGCCTGCTACCTTTGTTTCCTTCAGTGTCAGTACGTAAAAACAGATGGTTGCCTGTTATTGTCCTTTTTAATGTCCCACTTCCCACCCCCCACCTCCAAATGCAGTTTGTCCAGCTATCTATTATCTGGCTCTGCAGGAAACATTTCCACATCTAAACTCTAAAGGTGGCATTTTGAAATATAGTGAGTTTTGATAAGCTAGTTTTTATCTTAGATTGTTGAGCAGGGCCTATGACAGCATCTAATGTGATTTTTGGTGCTGAGGCAGGAGTCTTCTCTCACCAAGCCTCAGTAAATATCAACCATTTCGACACATACCGTGGTCAATATGCACCAAATCTTAAAGCACTAGGCAGATTAGCTGCTAGATTATGATCCCGCAATGAAAGTTCACTTCTGTTTCTTACAGAAAAACATCTTCAATCATCAGACACACTGGTGGTGCCAGGTGTCATCCATTTAACATTGTATTTTCCTTAGCTCTCCAAAAAGTGAAGTCTTATCCTACATCTGACATGAGTGAAGACTTTGTAAAAGTAATCTTTCTATGCAATTCCTCTGCCTCTTGCAATAATAAACATCAGAAAGCTTCTGTTATAAAATCTTAATCTGTAGTCTTTCAAAATGTGGAAAACATGAGGCAGGTAGGCATTACAGATGACAGAGAGCTGGAAGAACTTAGGGGAACCACTGGCAGTCGTGAGAGGTGTGCCCAGAGGTTTGCACATGATGAATTATTTGCAGCCCAGGCTCTGCTCCTGCATATTAATGTCATGGTTCTTCAAAACAGGTACTGTGCACACTATGTCCCAGTCCAAACTATGTTACAGTCCAGATCCTGTTACAACCATAACTGCTCTAAGAGAATTTCCAGCTCTCTTCAGAGGGATCTTCCATTTAGACTTAGTTTTTTCTGTGTAGCAGATCACATTGCCCAAGTGTTTTGCACTCATCAGTGAATTTAAAACACAAAATTTCACAAAGAAAGGCAGCATTATTAACTGCTTATCAGAGTCACATATGATGTGACTTGCCAAAGGTTCCTTAGTAAGCCTGGTAGTTTTAGGAACTGAAACTAACACTCCTGAATCTTATCTAAAATTTATAACCTCAAGCTTGTAATTTCTTTGAGAGTGTGGACTTGTGGCTCTTGCTGATGGCACATGTTACAAGAAAAAACAAAATAAAATAAAAAGAGCAGTTAAAGATCTGCCATTACAATGGACCTTGCTTAAGTAACGCTCGCAGGGCTCTAAAACTCATAAAAAGCCCATGCATAAAATGATAAAATAGAGTGAGACCTTCAAATGTTGACTCGGTAATTGTTAAACCCCTTCTGGCTGCACAATTTTATAGTCTTCTACTGTACTAATGAAAAGGGAAGAAACAACAAAGAAGGGTTTTAGCTTTCCAATTATATAAACTCCGTGGACCACCAAAGAAGATGAAAGATTATTTATAATGTCACAGCAATTTATCATTTGGGAGATTTTTTTTGTTGTTGTTGCATCAAAGTTGAGTATGAAGAAACAATGCATTCACCACCCCCTCAGCTCTTTCAGTCTTGCTTATCTGAGATCTCTCTTTTCCATGGAATAATCCACCCACAGAACCTAAAAGCAACATTGGAAGCAAAAAAATAAAAGGACATTCTTTATTTGTGGTTCTTCCTGATTTTATGGTGCTTTTTTCAGAATTATTACATTCAGTCTTAGTTGGGGCTACATATTTGGTAAAGGAACCATATCTTTTGGATTACAGTATATACTGAAATCCAGATTGGTTTAATACTGCCTAGAAATCATTGCATTTGATTTGCAATCTGTATGAAGTGCTATATGGAGTCAGTAGAGAGGTGCTGTGTGAGGTGTTATAGGATAAAAATCAGATGGATCAAGGAAGACCAGACATTTAACTAGTTTCGTCTTTATAACAGGGATCCAGTCACAGGCGGAATTTGCTGAAATTTGTATAGTCATTTTCTTTACTGAAAATTACGGACATAGGTCTTTGGTTTCTAAGGGTTCTCAAGTCAGTACTTTTCAAAGCACTGAAGGCGAGACAGAGTCCACTGAAATAAATAGAGGAAAATCCTCGATAAGTTGGCAGGGCTTAGGTCCCTAGGTTGTTGGTATTTACTTTAAATTCTTTATTCAAGTAACAATAATTCCCTCAGTAATATATATTATTTTATTTGGAAACAAACTGATGGAAAGTAGCAATTCTAGAGGAAATGAGGACACTTGAGGTCCTCTCTTCTTTTGTTACGAGCTCTGAGAAATACTGCAGGTCAGGATTTTGAAATTAAAACGTAGGTAGGACTGGCCCACTCCATTACTTTAAAATAATAAAAAGGAAAGAAAAAGCAAAGCAGAATGATGAGACACTTCTTCCTTTCTAAAAAAGTTTTTACAGTGTGGGCATAAGTATTGACCTCAACCAGAGCCAGCTGTAATCCCCTGACTGCAATAGTTTAAGAGTTACATGACCCAGTTTCTCATCCAGACTGCTTTCTGGGCTGACATGGCCTGTATCTTTGCATGAATTGTTCAGTCGCTGCACCTTAGTTTCCCCAACTAAGCAGGAGGGAAATCGTGATATTTTCCCACTATTGTGAAGTTTTGAGATGTCTGGTTGAAAACTGCCACATAAATTTTAATGAAGAATTTCACAGTGAGAAAGAGCTGCTACAGCTCATCAGTGAGGAAAGGAAGGGTTAAGTGCGGAAGAGAGGTGGCACACCAAAAATGAAACAAGATGAAAATTACAACACAGGATACCCTGGAAAAAAGGGTCTACACACACTTAAAGAAAAGCAAGAACAGAGTATCTGCTTTCCTGTTTATTAAACAATGGGTGACTCAACTGCACAGCAGCAATACAGATACAAAGACTATCCTTTTCTGGTTTTCCCTATTCAAAGTATTCAAATTATGAAGGCTGTTGCGCCTTTGCTAACATTTCTTCCAGCCCTAATGAAGAAGTTGACGTACTATCTGGGCTATCTCCTAAGAAAGAAACCACTGCATTTTTCTGGTCATGAAGTAAGGCTTAGCTTGCCTACTCCCCAGTGTCAGCATCAACACAAATAAAGGTAAAGTTCAGCACCCCCAGAACACACTAGAGGCTGTTTGTCATTCAGAAGTCAACACCTGCATACTAGGATGGGCAGAAAAGGATAGGCTGATCCCCCGGGAGACTAAATGGACACAATTCACAGAAGAATCGGGCTCAGCCTCTATAACTGAAGACAGGTATTGCACTGGTGCTGGTGTCCATGAATGTGCTGCAAGCCCTAGCTATCAGAGGCTTGTGATTATGTAAAATAATAAAAAACCTCAGGAAGTAATTAGCTGTTATGGCTGTAGGGCACAGCTTAGAACTTAAACCCAAAGACTCAAAAAGACATAACAAGAACTCCAAATCAACTTTCAGGAGGAAGTTGATCCATCTTTATTGGGCTTAATAAAATTTCCACTAAGGTATAAACAGCTGCAGTCCTCCATGATCTACACTAGCCTGTGAATGTTTCCAATCTCTGCCCGCTGGAGTGAACGAAGACTTAAATTCCCAATCAGGCTTCAGCAGCTGCAGGGATTCAGGGTTCTTCCCTGCCTGTTGTTCACCCTGACTTCAATAGGAGTTTCATGCACACATCTGTGGACAGAATTTGTTCCTCCCTCTGTATATTTCACTTCTATTAACTAACCCTGACCATGCATCCCTGCCGTAATGATGCACTAAAGACACGCACAAATACACACATTTAATTTTTCTTTGAAAAATGTATCTGAGCATTTAATAGATGATGGTCAATCGGGGGAGGG
>NW_009924277.1:140106-140402 GCF_000696875.1 Nestor notabilis | reverse complement strand
TTTTAAAATAGCTAGCTAAATTCCTTGGGGGAATAAAAAAATATCCTCACTGCAGAATCTCTCCCTCCCATGCGTAGGCACTTGCTAACTGAGAGTAGTGGCATTGTGACAAAAGTAGCAAAACCAAAGGCAGGCTTTACTAAAAGAAAAGGGGGGAGGGGAAGTCTTCCACTGGCCATCTGTGAAAACAAGGCATGTGGCCATTAAATGCAGAGGCTGTAAATATAAATATACAGAAGCTCCACAAAGCAAATGGTAAAAAAAAGAAGGGGGGGGGGGGGGGAGGGGTGGGGCGG
>NW_009924277.1:129489-140073 GCF_000696875.1 Nestor notabilis | reverse complement strand
TATGGGGGTAGGAGGAGAGATGAGAAAGGAATAAACTTGCAGCTGAAGCAAATCAAGATATTTAATGCTTTGTTACCAGTGCTGGGCAAAACCAATTCTGATCTTTGCAGTGTGCAAACTTGACATGTGGGGTTAATTAAATTTGAGAAAAGTTTCAGAAGATATGACAATGGACAGAGAAGCCCTGTTGAATAGAGGACTCCCTGGATATGAATGATACTGTTGAGCATGCTGATTGGACCTACTGAAAGGCTGGCACACAGGGTGATGGATAGGTGATGACTTAATACCTGCTCACCTTCTTGTCATGCTTTTTGAAAACTATCTGTGTTGACAGCATTAACAAAGAGGACTGCAACCCTCATAGAAGAACTTCTGCTGGCAAAGAACCTCAGAGAGACAAAATTAGGAAGACGGCAGGGAAAAGGGTAATAAGAAGTGGTTGTACAGTTTTTAGGATGTTAAATTTTGTGTTGTGGCACTGTTACAGTCCATTGTCTGCAAGATACTCCCTGGTCCTCAACACTGTATGGTAATTATTCCAAACTGATCTCTGCTCACACTGCACAGATAGAACAAAAAACATTACACTGATCATCTTCTCTAGTACTTTATAGGCCAGTGAGGAATAGAGGGGGCTACAAATTACAGGACACATCCATTAGTGGTCTGTTGAACTTGCAGAGGTGTGTGTGTATTGCAATGTCTGTGGGTAAGGTAGCCTCTGCTAGTCACTGAGAATGCTTAAGTATTTTTCCAGTAAAATACTACGGAGATTATGAAAATGGGCAGGTTTCAACTCTTACAAAGTGATTTGGTTTATGATGTTAGATTTATTTCCAGTGGCTTTCTCCCATTTAGGAAGCCTGGCTTGCCCCAGGTCCTGTTCTTCCCAGTTTCAATCATTACAACTTACTGACCCTAGTCTGACCCAGGAACTACCAGTGTCTGCAGCAAGCACGGGATCAAAATCTGTTTCACCACCCCTTCTCTTTTCCTCTCCTCCCTGCTCTTCTCTCCATTTTTTTTTTCTTCATTTTCTGGTTCAAATCTAACCATTAGGGGAAGAAAAAAAATGTTATTGATGTAAAATGCTCTACTGCGAGATAAATTTAAATCCCATGTGTTAAACCAGCTACTCCTTATGCCTTTAGTAAAGTGAGCTCCAGTGTTTTATTTCTCAAAGGCAGCAGGATCTGCAGGCTTGAGATTCTTAATATCCCCCTCCTCCCTGAGGGGAGAGCAGGGACAGAATTCATTTCAGCTCAGCAGATCACAGCAGTTTCTTAAGGGTTAACTCTGCTATCCCCATCCATCAGGCAGCCAGCAAGGCATCAGGAAGGAATGATGGATGTAAAATTATTACAGGGCTGCCACGCGATATACTTACTGCCATTTGTAACTAACGCTGGAACTGACACACTTTTTTCATTATTAAACATTCACATTAAGTCAACATTGGTCACTGTCATTTCATGTTTGGCACTCTCTTAAGGGGAAGAGGGGGAGGTGGGGAGGATTCTGGGAGGAAGGGTGGGTGGGAATGGGAGGAAAGACATCCTGAACCCGGTGTTCCATAAGCATGAGTAATAAATAGGTTCCTGCTTACAACACTGGAATAAATATTGTTACAAATAGTTCTTTAGTTACAGCCCAGCAGACAAGTACATGTCAGAGCCTTTTAAAACCACACACTCTAAGCAGTAACAGGGAGAACTTGTATCACAGGTTAAGAAACACTCAGCACAGGAGGTACACATATTCAGATGTGCTCATCTCAAATGTGCTACAACGGAGACTGCGTCTGTACACATCTGAAATGCTTGTGTGGCTGTGTGTACTTACACAAGTGTCCCAGCCACTGGCATCTCTAGCAGCAGGTGCCTGCATTTGGAAACCAGTACCTGCAATTGCACCAGTGTGCACAGACACATGCTCAAATACCTGCTCGTATTCCTCCTTTTTTACAGCCACCAGAGTACATGCATGAATGCTTGAGAGTCTGCCTATAGTCAGAAAATTACTGGCTAGCTCAGTGCATGTTTGTGCTGTGTATCTCTGAAAGAGTGCTCTGTAGGCTTGTATGCATGCACACACATGCTGGCTCTTTGTGTTTGTGTACATCTCCTTTGCAGAGGAACAGGCAGTTTCGGGGCAGAACAAATAGACCAGAGTCCACTTGCTGATGTTGCCCGTTGTGGTGTTTGCACTAGGTGACAATCTGCACTCTAAGCTACATGTATAAAAGGGAACATTGTTTATGTATAGTACATATCAAGCTATAATTAACTGTAGATGACAATTACAAATAAAACTATGCTCCCGGGTTTCCAAGAAACCAGAAAAACATATACACACACTTTTCATTTATACACGGAAATGTTTCCAAGAAAAGTAATGTAAAAATATGTTTTATTGCATTTGCAATTAAAATAGGTTTTAGTAAAATCCATGTTCATCATGATGCTCATAGTTTTTACTGTAATCCTCTGAAAATCAAATCAGTCAAGATGGTCCAAGTTGGATGCCCATAAAGTGACTCACCCAAATCATCCTAGCCATTTTCTAAAAATCTCTTTTCATTTATGACTTGTTTTATATAGTTTGTCTCCAATGCCACAAAATTCCTGTCTGACTACTGCCTTGTATCTGGCAGGTCTGGCTGTCCTCAGGGATCAACCCATCTGGGAACACAAGCCAGATAACAGGTCATGCACATGTGTGGAGAAAAGCCCCAAGAGCTTTAATAGAGACTCATAAAGGTGATTTCCAGCCCTGAGCCTGCCCAGATACCTCTGGCAGATAAATCCCTACCAAGTGTCTAACACACGTGTTAAGAACTGCAGAGACACTACCTTTACTGGTAGACTGCAGTAGAAATTAATACAGAAAAAAACTCAGCAGGTCTCAGAGAGTCATAGGTCTCCATAACTATGCTAGCCACTGCAGTAAAGAAGGGAGGAAAATTTGGGATAGCCTCAGTTGAGTGTTTGTTGCCTATATAGACTGAGATCATTCTACAGTAAGGAGTCTTTCTTCTGTACATAATTAGGGTCATAATGTACCTTTCTTAGTATGAATATGCCCACAGACACACAGCTACATTAGGTTAACCCTTGTTTAATTCCATCCTCCACCTCAAAATCTCCCTATCAGGAAGCAACCAGTAAGCAAAGGAAATGTTCCAAATTTCAGGGGGCTTCCTCTAAGTCCACCAGTGGGATCCTGAGCTTCTGAAGGGAAACCCTCAGTGATAACGCTGCAGCCATCTGTTTCTCAAAACCCATCTTCCCAACTATCTCTTTCCACTGAAAATAGGGAAAAACAGAATAAAATTTAACTCAAAATGGCAACGCTTGTCCTCCTATCAAATCTTGCTCTTAGTAAGAGAGAAAACTTTAAAGTCCTAGATCGAACAGACACAAATGGTAGGTAAGACAAACACAAATGTCTGGATTTGAACTTCACAGCTGGCTAGTTAGTGGATGGCCTAGAGCATAGACCGGAAAGGAGAACAAGTACCCGTACTTTACAGCCTACGTCTTGTCCTCTACTGGGTCAAATGCAAGAGACAGCTCAGGAGATCCTGTAAGATAAAATTTGGAAGTTCTTAACTAGTGCTTAGTGGCTTAAGTGGTCACTCTAGCAACTCAAATGCCATTATAGTCTAGGAGAGCTCAGATTTGGTTCTGTCCTTTCCTGTATTCAACTTAAAAATAAAATAAAATAATGAATAAATAAATGAAAATTGGCATGCCCTGATAAAGTTTTGGCATTTATTGTATCAAAAGCCCCAAACCCTACAGTTGCTTTAGAAAAATTTTCCATTGAGTAAACGATTTTTTCTTCCTGCTACCTTGTAAAAGAACTCCTCTCTGCCCTCCATGAGCCCACCAGGCGGCATGAATTAGAGAGGAAAATAAACTTCAACTAGGGTTGAGGGTGAGAAGTGAAAACAGAAGGGGTAAGGAGAATCCCAACAATAGGAAAGTAACAGAATAAAGTGAATGCAGATGGTTCCACTCCTGTTACTTAATCAAAAGGCTGTGCAGAGTCACTAGAGCCAGCATAAAGTCATGTGTTAGAACAACAGCTGATCTGTATTAAAGAAGATTAACTCGCAATGCCATGGTGGAGGGCCTGGGATTATTTTATGTGCTTCCATTGCTGAACAAGCCGTCAGCACAATTACTGCCCTCCGATGTGAATGACTGATCTGTAACCACAGCTAAACAGCATGCTGCTTAGGGGCCTGGGTGCTTCATGAAGATGAATTTCCATACCATCAAAGTGCTTTTAATGGGCTTCCTGATCCAACCACAAGGCCTGCTTTGCAAGTATATAGAACTCAGGATGAAGGCTTCCTGTCCAAAAGGATTTGGTCGGTTGTCACTTGACAATTCCCAGCCAGCACAAGGGAGGAGAGGGGGGAGATAGGTAGAGTTGTCTCTGCTTTGGAGGATTAAAAAAAAAAAAAAAAAAGAAAAAAAGAAAAAAAAGAAAAAAAAAAAGGGTACAGATGCTTTCTGAATGCAACCAACTGCTGTATCCACAGCTGAATTCAATGCGCTTAACAAATAACGGCAATTTAGCTATGCTTGCGAGGAATAGCTTGAGTCACTTTGCATTAGCATCTGGCTGAGTGTTAAAGTCATTTCTACATGGGGAGCAGAGAAAAGAAATTTCTGCTCCGAGCATCCTTTCAAGAATGCTTAAATATTTGAATATAAATTCCTTTGTGCTTGTGATCACTTCTTCTTATATCTGACACTCAGCTTTTCCCTTTTCCCTTCTGGTACTCTTCTATGTGAAATGCCGTAAACATGCTCCATCCCTCTCTTTATTTCTCTCTCCCCATACCAGCGCTCTTATTCTTCTAAGAGAGATTGTATGTACTGCCAGATACCTATTACACTGACCTCTTTTTTCCTTCCCCTTCCTCTTGAGAAAGTACATGAAATTGGAGTAATTTCTACATCGCTTACACCCAGGATAGCCTGATGAAAAAAGTACAGTAGTGAGAGACTCACACGTACATTTAACATTCATTACCCAGACTGCTGGCTTCTCACAGCTTATTGATCAAACTCCATCTAAAACCAGGGAAAATGGAAAGCTATCCAAATTAGCAATCTGCTCATTCTGGACAATATTGTTTGACTCACAAGCTTCCTAGGATGACTGACTTTCAAGTTTCTGCTGAATAGCTGATCATTTTTATTCATTTTATTTATCTGCCTCGTTCAGTGATTCACACAGGCCTTACAGTGAAAAGCCACTAGAAGTGGTTTCAATAAAATTTAGTTTACACCAAAGCAACTATGGTCATCTTTGTTGTACTGCATGACGAAGGCTGTTTCACCTCAGAAAGTACTGCAGTGGGAAGAGAAGAACTGAAGAAAAAGTCTTGCTAAGCATATGATGTTGAGATGCATACAAGAGTTTGGATGTATATCTTAGGTGGCAGTATTATAAGAACAGCTCACTGTAAATGTGTCAGCAAGGACTGGCAGGTCTATTTATCCTCCATAAGCCAAGGCAGTGCACGGAAAGACACCAGGTATTTCCAGAGAAAAGCAGCAAATCACAACCTCTTTGACATACACGACTGTTACAGTACATACAGATTTTACTAAAGAATATTCACGTGTCAATATTTTGTTGCAACAGAGCTTCACAGGCCAGTTCAAAAGCAGAAGGTGGCCCGTACGTTCTGCTGCCTTGAAGTTCCACTGCAAATATTTGGTGCAGTTTGTGTGGTCAATTCTCCATTTCTTCAATTTTGTTAAGTCACCTAACATGACATGACAGTGCTACATTGCAATGGTCACAAAATATCATATATGACAACCTCACAAGGCTAAATACCCAGAAGCTGAGCCTGAGTATCAGCAAAGCTTATGTTCCTAAAGAAGCTTGATTATTTTCAAATCCAGCTCATCTCACAAACACATGTAAGCATTTCCATAAAGCAAGATTTCCACTTAGACCCAGAGATTTCCAAGATCACCTTCTCGTAATACACACTGACAGACTGGAACAGAGAATTAGCAACCTCCAAAGTTCTCATGAGGGCTTTAACTGTGTCTGCCTCCACCCCACTCTCCCCCAGGGTCTCTACATCTCCCTCTCATGTCATCTTTTCATTGTGGTTTTCATTTTACCTTTCCCCTTTTTTGAAAGCAACTATTCTGTTTAAAAATGTGGAAGAAGAAAACAGAGCAAGAAAAAGGAGATAAAAAAAGGAGGAAGGACCTACGTATCTGTAGGAAGAGCCAAATGCAATCTCTAACCCTTTGCAAAGGGAGTCTCAGAAACTCACCTTTTCTGTCCTGCAGTTATTGAGACCCAGGCTATTCACAACAGCCACCTTCCCGTCCAGCACCTGTTGTTCCCTCCGAAGTTGCTCCTTCATCTGTCGGGCCTCCTGGATTGCCTTGGTAACAGCATCATGGTCATTTAAATAACCTGACGACGTGATAGAAGAAAGGATATCTTTAAAAAAGAAAGTTACAAGAAAACACTTTAGCTTTCATTGATGAAATGCACCAATAGTTTATCATTATTAATGAGAAAGAGCTGAAAGGTAATACCCATAAACTCATCTGTGCTTTGGAATTCTGTTATTGTTATGATAGAGCCACCTGGTCAGAAAGCATGAGAAAGCTCAGTGCCAGAATCATCGTCCTGATATGTGATCCCATTAGTTTCAATATTTCCCTAACACTGCAGAGGTTAGCCCTGTGGTTTGTATGCAGCAGGATGTAACTGGATAAGAGTTAGGGGAAGCTTTGATCATACCAGCAATCCCAAACTTAAAAATAGACCATTTCATTCTTCCCCTTCTTAAAACTTGTGAATACATTAAAATAAACCACAGGTGGCGGTGGTTTGCTATAGATATGAAATGCATAATGGCTGGGAAGAGAAACCTCATCCACTGAATGCTCCCCACCACCACCTGTCATTCAGAAATATATAAGAAACCACAGCTACATGGACCTACATTCCCACTCCTATTCATGCTGCTAATAGTAGGTCAAATGTCCACTGTTTTGCTGCAAATTCACAGCCTAGGGCTTAGCCTTAGTAGTCACTGAATTATTTCCTTTTAAAATGTTACAAGCATCACCCGCACAGCTAATACTATTTAATTTTAAATGTGACACTCTGTCATTTTTTTCCTTTAGCGTACTGTAGATTATACTTATTATGATCTGCATGCGATTTGTAGGATAGAATACTGATGGGAGACTCCAAGCCCCGGTATGTTTTTCAAACATTAAAGGAGAGGCTAATATCTATCAATCTCCCTCCCCCTCTCCACATCCCCACACGCGTGCGCACACACACACACTTCTTTCTGTCTTTTAACTAGGGCATAAAAACAGCATAAAATGAATCTGTAATATGAAATTGCCCAGAAAAGGGACTTCTGTTTGTGACATGAGGCTAAATCTAACCAGATCCATTGGTGAATTGTGACAGATGGAGGGACTGTGAGACAGAAGGCAGGCACTAATCACACACAAAATGACCGGCTTGCCTCAACATGTTCCATGGATTCCAGCAAACTTTACACCCTAATCCATTTTTAGAACAAAAAACATCTGGGCCATAAATCCTCTAATCTGCCAAAACACGCTATTAAATCCCATGATTTGTTGAAAAACACTAAGATTAAAGAAAGGAAATATAAAATGGCTAACTGCCGTGTTAGGAAAGTGTTATTAATACTCTTTCTTTGTCTCAATTATGAATGTTCTGTTCCTAAAGAGCCTTGTCTAATCATGTCAGATTACACATCCTTGTTGTATTGCTAGACTCTTCTATCTGATCTGCTGATTGCCAAAAAACGTGGGACATTGTCTTGCTGCTTAAAACATTTCAGTGGAAGAAGCTGATGTCAGATTAGTTCAGTGCTGCGCTGCTGTCAGGATTTTAGTTTGGTGAGGTTTTTTATTGTTGTTTTTTTTCAGACTGCAGATATAATGGGACTGGTGTTCTCATCTTCCTCAGTGCGCAAAAACTAGAAAGAAAAGTTTCTGTGTGGTTTGACTGTTGTTAGTTGTTCTAACAGTTAGCTTTTGGCTAAATACCCAGAAACCCTGAGAGTTTTATATGAAATAACTTGATCCACATTGCTTTTATCAAATGACCCTGTTCAGTAATTCCCAACCAACGGAATTCCAGTAATTCCAGCTTTCCCAGCATAAGGAAGGATATATCCTGCACCAGCACCGTGCTGCCAGCTGATATTTTTTTTTTAACCTCCATTTTATCAACTTACTCGTTTTCTTCCCCACTTTGCATCTGCTACTGATCAAGCCTGCATGTAGTCAGAATAAATTAAAAAGGAAGCAAATAAACAAACAAACAGTAGTATTACTGCTGATTCTGCTCTTGATTAGGCTAGGTATAGTACTTTCAACTGTAATACAGACAAATTTGCCTAGAACTGGAATTCATGCCCTTCTCCAGACTATTTGGCTTTTCCTGAATACTGCTATCTTTGAGACAGTTTGGCACATGACAGTGAATAAAAGCAAGCACTCCTTATGTTTTTCAGTAGCTGCCAAGATGCTGGTGTGCAGGGAAATGATTAATATAGAAGCGAGTTGAATGTAAATTATTGTTGTTTAGGGTAGGTGGTGAATTATTGACAGAGAGGGGAACTGCATTACATAAAATGTACTTAGTTACAAGGATTGCCAAACTAGCATAGAGATGTTGCAGATAATGGCAAAGGGCAGAGAGAAATTGTTTCTGTTTTTAGTTCACGGACATATGCCTGTTCCCAAAAAGAAATGCTTGGATTTAAAGTCATGCACGAAGCCACGACATTTGTGACTGCTCAGTCTGTAGCATAATTTATACACTATAAGGATAGCTCTAAAAAAGCACTGCAGATCTATATGCCCGAATGCTGCTCTACTGTTAATCATAGGAGGTTGTAAGTTTGCATCCTCCAAAAATAACTGAACAATACATGAGCATTTCTCATACCACGGGATTCAAATAGCCTGAAGAACTGCTTTCAGAGAAGTTTTAATTTGAAGTTAGCGGTGGTGAAAAGTGACAGCTCAACTGCACCCCAGCAAGGTGGGCTGTGCACAGCTAGGACAGACAACCTGTGCCTTGTGATGACAGCTCCAATCATTCAAACGGTGGTAACAACTATATGGCAAATGACTGCATGTTTCCCAGTGACTTTTTGTAGAGGGATTAATCTCAAGATAAAAAAGTGCTACAATTGCTCTATCATTTTTAGGACCTTAGTACCTTTGAAAAAATCCTATCAATTTTTTTTTTTTTTTTTGGTGTGGCATAGCTCCTACTACATAGCACCCTCACTAGAGGGTGACTTGAAATTTCATGCTCACTTTTTTAAGATCATTAAATGGTTTCAACATGGTAACGAATTTCACTTGCTGTAACTTTGGTTTGTTGGTTGGATCTGACCTAGCAGTTAGCAGGAAAAGACTCTGTAGAGTGTTCACCAGTCTTTCATTCTTCTAGCCCTCTATTAAAAAGTAAACCTTTGTTAGAAGTAGGCTATGCCCCTGCACCAGTTAAAGACTGCTTATCTTATATATACAGTATGCACTATGATATTGCTCAGCAACCTCAAAAAGTCACTTTCTATATTTGTAGCTGAGAGATATACAGCAGTGAACTCTGTGTCATTAACAATAACTTAAGTATGTTATCTTTCGCTCCACAGTTTTCCATGGTTTATTAATGGTATAACACATTAATTCTTCTTACAAGAGTGACCTTTAAAGCTCCATTCATCCTCACAGCTTTTATACAATTACATTATCACTCATTACAGGTACAGCATTTCAAAATCTGCATCTTGTTAAAAGAAGTAAATTGCAGGGGTCTCAAACCTATGAAAAATATCAGGTGTGTAAGAGAAGAAAATTGGAGAGGAGAGAATGAGATGTCCTGCCACTGAGATGCAGGTCACATGTTTAACTAAATGTGTTAGTGAGCATCACATTTAGATGTTTAGCATCTAAATTTGATGCTCACTCTACTAAGGACAAAAAAATTAATATGAAGCAAATTGCAACTTGATGCATTGTACATGGAGAGCAGTAGGGCCAAGCAGATTAAAGACAAAATATATTATTACCTTCCGCAGCTAAAGAGTGTAGGGTTAATAATAATACATGCATTAACAATTAACAATGTGATATTTACAAAACATTTATATAATTGTGACATGGCATACCAAATAAAGTGATTTTCTTTTCTAATAGGCATAGAAGCATACTCTCTGTCCGATATACGTAACTCTCATCAACATTAGCAATAATCACATATGCAGATCAGCAGGAGCTAGATCTGTTCCGATCTTTGGACATAACTATGGTTCTTCCTGGTCTCTATGTAGGTAGAACATGGACTACAATGAGCTTGGGAGAGACCCATAAAGACACAAAAAGATTTTACTATGTAGCACTGAGATTTCACAGAAATTGTTTCTGACAGGTTTGACCTATGGCTTCTTTTGTTTTTTGGGCCATCCCTGAAAGTGGCCAGTGGGAGATGCTTTAGGAGCAGTAAGACAGAGCA
>NW_009924277.1:109651-129464 GCF_000696875.1 Nestor notabilis | reverse complement strand
CTACACAGAGCTTGATTTACATACTGAAATCTTAGTTGAGGTTATATTCATCACTTCATGGAATAAAATTTTTCTGTTACAAGGATGACGAATGGGGTGTGCACACATTTTACTTATCACACAAAGAGCAGTCCCTTTAACACATCAGACTTGCAAAATCACTAAGACTTATTATTTAGATGATCTTTAGGCAAAGGGGTGATTCTGGCAGGAGAAAGAATTAACACTGTTTTCTGAACAATGTTAAAAACAGCCAGTCAAGAATTTTTGCAAGATACATCGAATCTGGTGATTGTTTTATTTATTAAAGTGAAATAATGCTATATGCAGCTTTTTAGCAGATTCAGGATTAAACCTATGATTTTGTAAAGATGTATTTGCATATGTAGACTTTTAACTTAAAGAGAATTTTTTTTTTTTAATTTATCCATCACTTTTAGATAGTATAGCAAAATATCACAGGTCTTTAATGCCCACCATTAGATAGGTCACTGCCTTTCCTGTACGCCAAGAAACAGAATTTATTCACTTCTACTGATAAAGCAGTATCTGAAATAAAACAGGTCTTTGTTTTCTGAGTCTGTAAAAGTTAAGATACTCCTGAAATGGTAAATCTGCGGGAGGTTCTCCACTGACATCAACAAATGTAGTATTACGGTCAACCCATGACAGCTCATGGACCACTGTCTGCCACTGGCTGATAAACGCCCACTTTCCATGAACACCTACTGTTATGAAGAGGGACAAATGAAACTGAGCTTACCTATTGTATTAGCTCTGGCTGAAGGACTAGCTAATGTTGCTGGCACGGAGGACTTTAGTGAACTGGCCCCGCTATTTATTCTCAGAGTTGGCATATGAGGAGAGGTGGGCGATGTGGGAGACTTGCCATCAGATGTCTTGGGTTTGGCTGAAAGGTTCAGCGGCTGGGCCACTTCATCCTACAACGAGCAGAAGAGAAAAAACTGTTATGAAAAAACTGCTGTTGGCACAACACCATCCAAGCAAAGACAGTTGTTTTCAGCTCATATGAACTTCTAAACCTGAAAGGTTGTATGATATATATTAAGATCAAATGTGATATCATCTTGTCATTCCAGTTTGGAACTGAAGTGACTGATAAACTGGAAAGTTAGCATGACATGATCAGAGAACATCCTCCATTTGCAGTTCATATGTAAGAATTGTCTCTGAAAGAAATTATTCACATCAACAAGATATATGCTTCTATGATGAAAATAAAGAGCAACTGTAAGGTTATATTTTTGTTATTTTATTTTAAACTTGATATGGATTAATTAAGACCTGAAGAGCATTTTCACTTACAATTCAACCACCACCACTCAAACTGGGCAAATGTGTTTAAGTGAATGGGTGATTTCCTCTGAACTTCCCAGGCTTAGAATTCCAAGCACAAAAATATCACAGGAAATAAATACTTCCACCACAACAAGAAAGCAGGAAGAACCTGCCCCTTCATTCCACAAAATTTGAAACAATATCTGGATGATTCTGCATAACTCCTTAGATTTCCTCATATTCTGTGGAACTGGACTTAAATATTTAGGTACTTATTATTATGCAAAAATAGCAAAATTGGGTGACATTTTTTGCAGGGTAACTGGAATTATTTCTAAGCCTGGCTTGATTACACACAGTAACAGACAGGGCTATAAAAGACATTAAAATTCTAACTCAAGTACTTTCGTTTGAACAAAATAAAATACAGTAAGAAGAAAAAAAAACCCTCCAAAAAAAACCCCAAACCAACACAAACAAAAAAACAGGGAACGGAGAAAAAGCTTTTCAACAAGAAGGATATTTTAGAAGTGATTTTAACTGACTTTTAAATGGATATGGTATTAGATCCAACCATCGCATATTAGCTTAGCTCTCCCCTGACACTGTGACTTAGGAAAGCCATCCTTTAGCTACAGGAAGTGTTGCATCATGCAACTGGGTTTCAACTCTAGGCACCAAAGAAGCTGATTCTGATCAAACTGAGTTGTAAGTACATTCAGTTTTATAGAATTATTCTTGACTTACAGCAATGCAAAGCTGACTGGAATTAGACTCATAATGTTTGAGTGTTTTACTGTTACCACTAAGGTATCTGTAACTACTATCATATAATACTGATTCTTTTCCACAGAGGGTGGTGTGCTGCAGTTAAGACGGAATTTTATAGTTGCCTCTCACTTGTGGAAGTATGATGTAGATGTACATCTCCAAACACAGGACAATTCTTCGAAGCACTGTCATATAACTTTTCTATTACCTTGAAGAAGCAAGCTCCGAGCAAAGCACTTTTGTTATATTTGATTATTTCTACATTTTTGTAATAGTCACAGTTAAAAATAAATTAAAGCTTGGCAGACAAATATAACAGAGACACCATGGACAAAGCTGTCATCCTTAAAGAGGTATTTAAACTGTCCTAGATGCAACTTGTGCATAAAATAAAGGGGCAAAAAAATTAATGCTTAAAATTGACTTAGGAGCCTGAATTCTGTATTCTCAGAAGCAACTTAGGCACCTAGAAGGCAGTTCTGTTATCTTCTAGGAGACTTACGACTCGGGGTTAAAAATGTTACCCAGTTCAACCAGCATTTGACATTTTATGAAGGTATTAAGTTACTTTAGTTTATAAATCCATCTGTATTAGAATAAAATAGATTAACCTACTAGTCAAATGGAAGAGGACTTGCTCTGCTGTTCCACCAATTTCAGTTTAAAAAAAATAAAATCCCACAACAGTGCAATGATAGTGTTGTAAAGTCAATACTGAGATAGTGGCATAAAACTGTAAGTACAAATTAGCCAACCAACCAATCGCAGCGACCCTGTGCCAAAAAAGGATCCCTGAAGAGTGAAGTCATCTGTTTAGAAGACAGCATCAGAAGCAAAGCAAACCTGCCCACAGACTTGTTTTGGCTCAATACAAGAGGGGTTAGTTTCCACGTATATTCAATTCTTGACCTCTGTTGTAAGTCTCAACAAAAGGGAATGATTAGTTTCAGATATGGTACTAAAAGCTGCAATGTGCTCTCTGGCCACTGGAAATCTGACCAAGAGCAGCACGTCAGCTCACAGAGAGCAGCAACCAGCCCCTGATGGGAATGGCTCTCACTCACAGAAAAGGCAGCTTTGATTCCAATCTGCATCCTCAATCCTTTGGC
This sequence comes from Nestor notabilis, assembly GCF_000696875.1. NCBI lineage: Eukaryota > Metazoa > Chordata > Aves > Psittaciformes > Psittacidae > Nestor > Nestor notabilis. The sequence goes on along the minus strand of NW_009924277.1, from coordinate 126,285 downwards.
TATCCTGTCCCTATAAAGTTTATTTCCTTCCCTTCTCTTGCTCCTTCTCCCTTTCCTCAGTTCTTCAGTTGCCTGTTTTTTTAAGCCTGGTATGAAAGCAAGGTCTTGTGCAAGTCCACTACAGAACAGTGGGTCTGGTCTCATTTAATGCAAGTTAAAAATGAGGGAGGTGTTTTTTTCCCGTCACAGGCATCTAGCAATGGAGCTGTCTGTGCTGTAACTATTCTTGGTAGTAAGAATGCTCTTCTTCATTCAAGTCAGCACAGCCTTCTCTGGAGCCAAGAAGTATAAGGCCTTGTGGAAATAATAGAAGTCGACAGTTCCAGAGCTGATAAATGTCATTCCAAATTGCCCCTACATTCACTTTCATTGTGTGTTCAGGCTAATGGTAAATTAATCGGAGGTCACAGAAGCTTGTTTCTCATAAAGGAGGATAAGTAAACAATTTTCAGCTATTATATGTATTTACAAAATTATACTACTTCACTGTTTGGTCTTTGTAACATTTTTACTTCTGGTATTTCAAAGAGCATTCTCAAATCCTTGCTGGAAGTCAAATACATTAAAAATTCAGTCAGAGAGTTTAGAAATCCTACGTTGGATCATGAGTTAATAGTAATTTAAGTAATTTCCTTTACCACAGTGGAACTACACTGATTTATTCCATGGGAGTCTAAAAAATATCTGGGAGACAGGTAATAATATACAATTGTGGTAAGTGTGAAGACGACTGTTAGGATCTCCACTCCTATAGTCAGTGAGCCATTTTATTCTTTTTCCTGCCTTCAGACATAAATTCAAAATTCTCTGCTCTTCCAGTTTAAATTAAGAGCTGTACTGTCTTCATTACTGATTTGGGCCTGCATAACCATGAGAAGAAGGTGTTGCCCTTCCTTTATTTTTAACTATAAAATCTCCCAGCTGACATTCTGCCACATTATAGATTAGCAGGCTTCACTCTCAATTATATCAAGGCTGGTATAAGTGCAGCATGACAGCTAGTGTAAATAAGAGTAATAAAAAGAAAAAATAGATGTAGCATGTTCGCTTCAGGTAGATGGTTGTCTTTCAACAGCCAGGAGATTCGATTTTATACAATGGAATCACAGAATCTAGAACTGCTCCCTGCATTTAGGTTTAACTAGAGAGAGGTCAGTATTGATTGGTCCCTGCCTTTTTTTTGACATGCAGTTATTCTAAGATGCCATTGATAAGGGTGATTTTTTTCAAGCCAGTATTTTTTAAAGAGTTAAACAAGTCAAACATTTATTTATATATCAGCCAAAACGATTAATGCTTAGACCAGAGGACGTTAAGACCCAAAAGGCTTGTAATAATATAAACACAGATGTGATGAAAGTAAAATATGATCTTGATTAAAGGTTATGAAATGTTTCCTTTAAAGTAGCACATTTGTCTAGCAAAACAAAACACACACAAAAAAAATAAATGTAGAGAATAAAGCATAAGCGAAAACACATGACAAAGGGCTAATAAAACGAAGTACCCACAGCAAGAGCAAGGCATTGGTAAAGAGTTTCCCCATCCCCTCTATCAGAGCAATGTCAGAACAGACACTATTTTAGTGAGAGCTGCTGGTCTGCTTCCCAGGATTGGAAGACTGTCACTAACCAAAACTCTGGAGCTCGGGGAACTTTAAATCCTTGATTTGCTCTAGATTTTTTTTTCCCCAGCTGATCTTTAGACATACAAGGGAAGAAAGAAGAACCCTTCATCTACACCAGAATTTGGGGAGTAAACAAAATCCCCAAGAGCCATGTTTTGTAGCTTTACATAATCTGGATTTTTGGAACTTTGAGCTTTTACATTTAAGCACCAGATACTGGAAATCTCCAAGTATTAAGTGCCTGAGAAGCAACACTTAAACACACTGATAAGTTGGGTGTGCATCACACTGCTTTTATAAGGTATGTATGGTCCTTCGAAAAGGTAAAACGCTAGGTAAACACAATGTGCTTATTAATATGGAAGGAAAAAGAGAGAAAAGGAAAGGATTTGGTCACAGTCACACAGTAACACAGCAGCAGTGTTTCAAACAGATCCAGGAATTCTGACTCGCCATCACGGATGTTGCAAATAGTTGGCTGAAATGGTGTCTTTTCTAATCTTTCAATCATGCTGTCTCTATTTATGTCCTAAGATAAAAAGTTAATTTATCTCTATGGAGAAGGGATATGGAAAAAGAAGCGAATAAAATCTGATTTTGAGAATCTTCCTAAACTGTTTATTAAAAATGGCACTATTTCAGCACTAGAAGCTAAATAAAAGACTGATAGCCCAGATGAATGAACCAGTCTCAGAGAAAAGAGAAAAAGGAGGTATGGTAGGGAAGAACCCAGACAATTCATTTGGATTTCATAATCTCACTTCTTTTCATGTAGTTTAAAGATTAGTATACTATTAAACTACAGTTACCGAATTATTGTACTGTCATTTAAAATCCAAGCGCTGTATCCCACTGTGGCACACACTGAAGGTCCAGGCTGCATGGTTTATTACAAAATCATGAACTACTCTGTGTATCATCTGACTGGCAATACAAATGTGCTTAAATGACCTGGCATAAGCACAGCCTAGCATGCTGTACTAAAGAGGCTTTTCATGACCTCTGGGAACACATTCGCCACATCTTGCTGCCTATTTAAATGACCTTGACAGTACAAATTACAGCCAAATGAGATAGAAATGAGAACCCAGAGAGGGGTTTTCTAAAACAATGCCTCTGCCGTCTTACCAGAAACAAAGCCTCCTTCCCCCATCCTGGTTCTGTTCCATGGAGATCTTAGTTTCAACAGAAATGCAAAATATGGAGCACTTACTGGCATGTCTGGGCAGAAGACAATGATGCTATTGTTGCCCACTGAACAATGCAGCCAGTCAGTGTCTTATCCATTCAGTTTTGTTCTTATCCAGAAATGCCTAACCAAAATATATCAGAAACTGAGGTGCAACAGCTTATATGCAAAGAAAATCCTTTGGCATCACTGTCCCTTAAGACTACAGTTGTCCATGCTGACAAAGATACTGGCAGCTTCCTTCACATCCCCTCCCCTTCCTCTCAAGCCACTCATGGTGAAATTACCAGTAGTGATAATAAGAAGCTGAGAGGTAAAGGCAGTTGTGAAACATGTTGTATAAATGAATCATGCTGCTGATATTATCCTCACTGATGAAATAATTGTATTAAATTAAGCAGGGATGTTCACATGACAGGATGGGTGAATTAGATAATGCTCATCTGCAGCTGTACCTCCTCCTGCCACGTTCTCAAGTTTTGATTAAGAATAATGTGTCCCTTCCTGCAAAGGTGGAAATTTCTCTAACTACATAGAAAAAGAGATCAAGACATAAAACCAGGCATCTTGGTTATAGTATGATAATAAACACAACAGAATTATTCTTCAGGGTCGAAGAAGTCGGTTTGTCCTCCTCTTACCCATGAGGTTTTGCACCAAAAGGTACAACCTTTTTTTTTTTTTTCTTTTTGCACGAGGAGGTACAAATAGACTAGTTAGAAAGCAAAAGAAAAGGCACCAAAGACAAGGCAAAGGGCAAATATTAGGAAGAAGTGTCTTCCTTCTTTCTTGATACTGCAAAGTGCACAGATTTTTTTCTGTGATAGCTACAGAAACATCTCAATCTGGATTTCTATCTATACTCAGCAGATTTTTTTATGGTGTTGCTTTGCTCAGTATCTTCTCCTGAATGTGCTGCTCTCAGAAGGCAGATACTTTCTGGACTCAGCGCATGTTACCCAACCGAAGTTAGTGCTTCCAGGCTTTACCAATACTGTGCAAATACTCTTATTCATGGGACTCAAAACAAAGGGGGCAACTGAGCTGCTTTATATTTGTGACAAATATTATTTTGGTTCTCTCATCCACTTCTTTTAGGGGAGTACTCAAGGAATAAATTACTCCCAAATGCTGATTTACATAGTGGGAGTATTCTTGCAGTGTTGGCATTACTGTTCATGGGGAAGAGTGGTGCAGGAACACACCAACTTAAATTGTTTTGTAGTACCAGGGACAGACAGGATTTTTCCCCAACAACATTATTCCCCAATTTTTACAACTCTAGGGGCTCTCAGTGCAGATACACTCTTGGGACTTCATCCTTTCAGAGAGATCCCTAGCATCTCCCCCTTTCATTTTTCTTTACAGGAAACCTAGCTGCCAGGAAAGAAGGCTGCAGTTACAAAGACTAATTTGCTGCCCTGGAAACCCCAAGCTTTGATTTTGTCTAGTCTACATGGTGTCACAGTAAAGTAAGAGAGCTGCTGGGTGGTTTTCCCTTTGTATTTAGCACTGTTGTTTCCCAAAATTGTACACAGGATTCACAAACACATATAGAAGAACAAAAGAGGAGCATGCATGACCTGTCTATAAACACGGAGGGCCCCAGGAGCTGGATGTCTTACCCTGCTCCCCACAACCTTTTTATCTGGAGCACAGCACTTACTATGTAGTATTGCTCTAGTCTATGAGCCATAGAATACAGATGCTGAAGTAACAGAGGGACCAAATGCCAAACAAGTCAGGATTGTTTTAGTCCCCCAGCTAGCACAGACATGGAAGGGTGTGGGCTGTTTCAGCTGCAGCACAGCCCAGAAGTGGTTGTCTGCAGAGTGAGCTACATAACTCCTCTTCAAAGTCTACATCCAGTGATGACGTGGGGCAAGAGCCTTAATTTTGTGCAGCAACTGGGCAGACCTCCACGCACAGACCCCTAAAAGCAATTCTTCAAAAGTCTTCAGGAAAGACAAGTGCTGCACTGGGATGTAGCCCTTTGGGGTTTCATGGAGCACAAGGCAGTATGTTTGGCCAACAGAATACACATGGGCATGCAGCTTAGCAAAATGAGCAGACTGGTATGTGTTTACCCAAAATTCATTCATTTAGTTTCACAAATCCTCAGAGAAGCATCCTCCAAACCATACTTGCAGCTTCTGGCTGGCTTTGGACTGCCAAAACACCCACCATCCTTGTGAAGTCTCCTGGTAATCTCCACAGACAAATAGTACAGTATGTTTTGAGGAAAGCGGCTGCTATGAGATTTCTAGGCTATTTTTGCTTGATCATGAGTTTTCAGTCACACCAACTTCTAGGGAAACCTGACAAATTATGGATTTTTATCCCAACCCAGATCCAAAATTCAGACATTCATTTTCATTTATACCAAAGTAACTGACTTACCCTATTTCTATTATTCTGCTATTTGGCCATTTGCTCTTCTGTTAGACTGAAACAAGCAGCAGTAAGAGTTGCTCGCCACACTGCTTAGAACCCAGTATGCGAATTTTCAGTACAACATGAAACAAAACCGCAGGAACAAAGAGTTTTTAGCATTTGCTTGCACCTCATAATGAAAAAGCTCCTTCTCATTCTGCATCTCTGAGTGAGTGAAAATTTAACTCAGTAGCCTCGTTTACAAAAAAACTTCCGTGAAGCTTGTTCTGAGCAAATCCTGCCAAGTTTGGCCTGAAATGAGAAGGGTCCATGTTGAATAAAGATGAAATGCAAACCAGTGCAGAGAAACTAGCCACTTGGGATGCTGCTAGTCTACACTTTATACCAAACTTAGGTCCTGTTGTTAGCTTTTTACTTTTAATAATTATTGTTCAGTTGTACTTCTTACATCACTCCTGTACATATTTATTTGGTAGAAGGCTATTAATAAAGGGCTTCTCTAGGAAGGTTCAAGTCAGCTGCTAAGCAGGAAGAGTGACTTAGCCACCGGTCAGCAGGTACTGACACAGATACTGTATATCTCCAGAGGAAGACACCAACTGATTTTTCATGCTTTTAACCATGCAAATCACTTTACACGAGGTAAAAATCATTAGAGAGGATTGCAAAATTGTGAGGGACAAGAGGGGAAAGGATTCTTCCTAGAAAAAATGCTTCTTCCAAACTGCCCCCACTGAAATACATGGCAAGTAGTAAAGTGCAACAGAGAAAAAAATCACTTCTCCAGTGTACCACAGGAATACTAATTAATTAAAGCTCATAATTACTCTGACAGCTTTTGCCTTATTTTACAAATTGGAAGAATAAAGCACAAAGTGGCTTAATGATTTGCCTAATCTCACACAGAGAGTAAACAGCTGAGTCATAAGGAAGAGCAGAGCAATTGCCACTCTTACTCAGACCAGTGTTTGGGGTTTATTTTTGATAATGTACTGAACCTCCTAAAATGTCCAGCTGCTTAAGAAGAAGTTGCAACAAAAAAAACCCCAGATATTTGTTTGATCTGTGTCATGTATCCCTGAACTTGTGCTAGGTAGCAACTGGAGTGGCCTGTGCTCTGAAGCACGACACCTCATTGCTTAGGTCTTGGTTAGATCATTTATTTTTTTAAAATTCTTGCTACATAATTCTGCCCAAATAAAACCCAAAAGTCTAAACATGAGGTGCTGTGTCCTTAATAATGCACTCTCCCACCCATAACAAGGCTGTTTAAAAGATGGAAATAGACATTATACTGAATTTTTTTTGCTGCCTAAATTGAACTCGGAGTCACTACCTTCCAACAATCCCCAGTAAACGCTAAGCAGAATGAACAGCAATGAAAACAACAAAACCTGAAAGGACAAGGAAGGACTTGGAAGGAAATAAAACAAGGACCTGCAAAGCCAAACAGCATTACAAACTGGTACATTTTAAATGAACAACAAGAAAACAGAAGCCACACTGATCAAAGCCTCCCACCTCCTCTCTGTGGTGGATGACACCTTCGCTGGGAGCACACCACCACCTCTAACCCCACACCTGCAAAAGGAATTAATTTCAAAAAGAATACAGACCAAAGCGTACCATATCAAAACAAATTAGCAATGGACCCCTCCTCCTGCTGTGGTCAGGCAGGAGAAGCAAAGATGCTGCATGGATTCTAAGATTCAGGGAGGGAAAAAAAAAGACAAAACAAAACCAAAAATACTCAGCTGTTGAAAACTTTAGAAGAAACAAGTCAAAAGAGCTTGAAAGAAAAGAGATTTCAAACAGCTTGGGCAACTGGCGGTGGGCTAAGAAATTCCTTTTCAAAAACCACCTGTGCTTTCTCTGACTTCGGGTATCTATGTAGTCTAGGTAGATTTTTCACTAAGAGACGCAGCATCATATGCAGCACTACAAATAAAAAATGCAAAGATAACATGTACTGTTTTTATTCATAGATACATACAACATGTAAGAAAAATGTCAAAATACATTTCGTAACTGTAGATAAGACCTTCTTGACAATTTGTTTTTCCAACTAATAGCTTTTCAAAGGGAAACACAAAACTCATCCGATTTTAATGCTTGCATGCTATTAACAATACCCCAGATCACTAAAATCAAAATGATTTTACAACTCTGTCTTGCTGGGTATTTTTTCATTTCACCTCCTTTTAGCAGTAAGATGAAATCTAACCAGCAGTTCCATAAACTGGAGGGAGTTTAACATACTGTAGGGAATGTTCAAAGCAAATACATGCTTCATCACTGAGTACTGCACTCATAGGAAAATAATTTGTTTCATATTTATACCCCATCCATAATCACATACGGGGGGTTAACTACGTGAGAGCACACCTGTTGGGAAAGGCTGTTCCTTTTCCTAAGCCATAGTCATGCCTTTTTTTGTTGTGGATTCCTTGGGTCATGCCAAAGAAACTTGTGTTCAGTTCCTGACTTTTCAACAAACTTCCTCTGTGAACTTGAATGCGTCACTCATTCTCCAATCTTCTGCTCACGGTCACTGACATCATTGCAAAGTTATGACAAAATATTATCAAATACAAACTTCAGTGTTTTGCACAAGTGCAAATGGTTGCAGAAAGTAAAGGGCCACCTCTTGTCTCAATTCTCTACTTTCAAAATTGGAGAAAATACATTCTTTCATCTATGAAAAGGGTTTCTTCTATGCACACTGGGCATACATCATATACATGTTTATCTAACTGCATGGGGACACCACCGCTTACAACCCTTTAAGTTAATAAGTACTATTGATATTATATAATTATCCTAATGAACATATTAATCAGCCATAATAATCATAATTAAAATCAAAATATATTGTAGGTTTGTTTTTTTTTATTTGCTGCTGTCAGTACTGAATGCAGATTACAAGCAGAACAGTGTTGAAGAAGTATTCAGCCTCCCTTGGTGAATAGACTTCAGATCTTATTCCTGATTCACACCAGCAAAAATGAAATCACCATCAGGACCGTTATCGGGGCCAAATTGCTGGCAGGCACAATGAACCACTAATTGCTGGATTCATTAGCAAGGCTCATAGTTTGTCCCCATGAGATGCTGAACACTTTCAGCTCCTTTTAAAACCTAGCATCTTAGAAATTAAAATTAACAACTGCAACTAGTATTTCTGTTATACTGTAAAACTCAGCATGAATTTGAAGTCAGATCACAAGAACACCAAAAATCTATTATGCAAAATTACGCAGATTTTTATCTACCATTTTCCTGTTAATTCTGTAGAACATGCATGCATCCACACACAACAGATATTCCATGGTGTTCCTCAAGCTTAAACAATTGGTTAAAACAGTTTTTGTAAAGCTGAAAGAAGACAACTGCCCTAAAAAATACCTTTCAAATAGTCCCAGCATCACAGTGTTAAGATTGGCCTATTCTTTTCAGACATAAAACAAATGTCTATTTAAGAACACATCCGAATGAATTTCCATCATTCAGCCAGAACACATTCACCTCCCAGACACTAACACTGTAAAAGATGGAAAGAGAGAGGGAGAGAGAGAGGAGACCTTTAGTCCACCTACTAGCTTCACTGAAGGCAATGTATCCAGCCCTAGCTCATTTCAAGTAGGTTCAATTGTGTCAAAGGTTACCCACAAGCTATTTCTTGATGATTTATAGCTGATGTCTACAGATCTCCTTTTATTTTAATGATGACTTCAATACAGATGTTAAGATATTCTTTGTCTTCACAGAAGTATATGAGAGGGAAGTTGACATCTTAAAAAAAAAATTCCAAGAGGCTGATTCACTATTTCTAAACAGGGCCAGCTCTGGGCAGTTTTTGTATCTTATCCAGAAGGAGAAATGGGAGGGGGAAAAAAGCTCCCTTCATCCTTTTCTCCCATACTAAACCTGCTACGTTTTTGTGACTTATTCTGGGCACAAATCCTAGAGCACTGACTCAACATGTATGTCACCAGTTAATTACGACCAAGACAAGACACTGGGATACTTGGTAAGCATAAGATAATTTTATCACTTTTCCAGTAATAACATGTATTTATATATTATTATTTTGCTCTGTCTGAGTCCAGAGCAATTTACAAAGTGAGTCCCAAATGATACTATCAAGGGAATCCTTCCACCCAGCACTGAACTGTAATCATTTGGGGGTGAAGAACAACAGTGCAGAAAAAGCAGTAGCAAGACATACTGCATCATTTGAAATTTAAAATGTCATGCCAGTAAAACCCATGAGAGTTGTCCAAATGCGAGATAATTTTTATCCTCAGAATTAGTGTCTGTATGTGCATGTACGTGACTGTGCACGTGAGGTCTATGCGGATATGTATGTTTGGCAATCTTCATTTCTATCTACATTTTGAGGCACCAGCCAGCCTCCAACAGGTTTGATGAAGTCCTCAAAGGTCCCACATCATTTGTGTAGAGGGACAATGGGGTGTGTCTGGGGTCATCCTCTAAGCCTTTCTCCCCAGGAAAAGACTCCAGTGCTTACCCACACTTTAATGGACATGAGGAGATCGCCTGGAGAGAGGTATTCTACATTTCCAAATATTGTGAGACTTCACGAAACTGCTGGCACTCTTGGAGCACCTTGTTTATTTTAAAATGAAGGCAGAAAAGAAAGTACCTATTCAGTTTGTTCTGCTCTTCCAGCCTCTGAATATCTGCTCTTTTTGCTCATCATTAGGCTAGCCAAAATGATGTGGCTGTTGTTTTCCTCATCCACTAGCCCCAGTAAACTCTAGTTGTTCGGTACAGTAGTGAATCTCCCATCTATTATACCACCACACCATTCTGCCTATAAGATGCAGGTTACTGGAAGGACTCAGTATAAAGAAATTGATATTTCTAAGGCTTTGAAATTATGACCTGTAAATCCAGATATGAAATGTAGTGGGCAAACAGTCATATGACACCATTTTAACTTCCGATATCATGAACAAAATGCTACTTGACATGCATTCCTCAGCCAAATGTATGTGCTGAATTTCCCTGACCCCAAATTAGGTCTGTGCCTTTTACAGCAAATGTTGAAAGCACAGGCTATTCACACAATTATGATGAATAATAAGCAGAGATGAATGAATTCATCCCCGAGTTTTAATTGCAGACTCTATTTTCAGTGGGCATCAGAAACTAGGATAGGAGTATCCAGAAAGGGAAAAAAATAACTTCAGAGAAGACTAATAATATTGGAAATAGGCACAAAAAGGAGTCATTCTGATCTGCAAGCAAAGCAGAAAGCCCAAGAGTTTAGACGAAAAGGACTCAAGATTGACGGAGGCAACCAATTGCTAAATTCAAAATATGTTAAGTTACAGCTGTAACCTGAAGCCCATACAGCTCTTAGCATGGCTCAAGATAAAAATAATCACTGACCTGGAATGACTGCAGCCCTGAGATAGCTACCTTTGAAAAGAAATTCACATGAACCCAACACAACAAAAACACTCTCCAGGATTGTTATATACTTACATTTTCTTCCTAATTGTACACTGAATTAAAGTTGCTTTAGTAATTCTGTCACTACATTGCTCCCTTTTCCAGTACATGCTTCATAGTTTTCTCTGAAGCATTCTGGAGATGAATAAATGTACCCCTGCAACTCAACTTCAAGAAGATTTTTGTGCCAGTTTTCCCATGGATATGTCATGTTGGGTTGTGTTTGTCACTATGTAACTCCTGTTGTGTTCTGTTAGCTTGAAATCACGTAACAGGATGTGGCTGATTCATGACGTGACATGTCACTGCCTGGCATGTCAGCTGAAAGCTTGGACAAACCCATGTGCTGCATCTCCATACACACATAGCTCTTTGAAATGACCCCTTATTTTACATCTACTAGCAGGTGCTGGCACATCCACTCAAAAAAGTTTAAGAAACACCAATAACTTACGAAATACTCAAAGTTAGCTACATTCTTTCAGTAACATCAGGATTGGAAACTGAAAAGCCTTCTCTCCAGTGTTCCTGTTAGAGACAAGGCCTTCCCCTCCATGCACTCTGCATTGTCAAGATACTGAGCAATCTTTTATAAAAGACTTTTTTCTTAATATTCCCCTCCTCCCTGCTCCCCCACTAGTCACGGCATTAGCTTATCTTTCCTTTAAAAGCAGCAAGGAAATATGAAGAAACTGAAATGAAACAAACAGAAACTAAACTCGTTTATTAGCAGTAAAAGTACACATTTTAATTCATTCTGGCAGTGTTAGTGGACAAAGGCATATGATCAAGATCAAAATTTTAAATTGGTTTAATATACTAAAACCTGTTGAATTACATAAGAAAAGGTTTGTTCTGTCAGCTTGCCTGCTTCTCCTGTTCTTTGTATGCTCTTGACTGTTCTCTCTGGATACTACTGAAGCACTTTTACAAAGAGATATTAAAGTAAAAAGTCTAATTTTGCTGGGAAATATTTCTGCTGTAGCAGAATTGCCAACATGAAGTCTTCTATGACTTAAGACTAAAAATTAATCTCACTTGATTAAAACAGTACCTCACAGACTCATTTTGTTACCTGCTTTCTAAGCCTTTGAGATACATTTATACCAGTCTGTAAGTTCCAGCCGTAACAGCCTGAAGCTTTTTGTTTAAATAAGATTCTCACATACTCACATGACTCCAGGATCTGGGACTTTAAGGAAGCTATCCATTATAAAATCACAAGATGTAGTCACACTGCTTTGAAAAAAGTGTGTGAAGTGATGATTTCCACATAATTTCTCTGAAACCCTTTTTTGCACCAGTTCATTTTACACTAAACAATTCAAACTGCATTCTGTACAACATATGTGTAGTTCTGAGATCTTCAGTGAGATATTTGCCAAACACTTCATATAACTCTAGAGTTAATACTAACCTATAAGAAACCGTCTCTTTGAATTTGAAAATAAAATAGATTTCTTCTTCATTCTGCTGCTGGATGTTGCTTCTCTCCAGCTATCCACAGCTACCAGGGATTACAGAATAAAATGATTCAGATTAAAAAAATCTGTAGAGCTCCCTTGTTAAATGATACTCATTCAGCTGTGGGGACAGGAACACTTACTGCAAAATATATTTCTTTGATGCTTAGTCTGAATTGCATTCTGCCTGAATATGTCAAGAAGAGCTAATTTCAAATCTAGCATGTAATGTGGGAGCAAACCACACTGCTGCAGACAAAGCAGGCAGTTTCTGGAAGCTGCTAGACTGATCACATTAGAATTTGATTCAATCACCTCAGAAATTTACTTTCTGTGTTGAAAAGAAGTTCTACATTTGGTAAAAGATGGCTGCATTGCTGTCCAGCAGACAGCCCTGCCAACGCAGCCTATGCACTTTACTTTTGATTATTAACACATGCCACAAAATGCCCAAACACTTAAGATGAAGCTGCAAAAGGGAACATTTAATACCTGAAGTACCTGTCTCCCTTCTAGAAATACACAGTAGAGTGAGTCCTCTGCTCCATTCAAGCTGTCTCCTAATCCATGAAATAGGTACATTGCTACAATACTATTATTTCACACAAGCTTCTGGAATAATCACATTCCTTGATTTAGAGCGTCAAACAGCTCAGAGTCTAAAAAAATATATCCCTAGAATAAAGGATGATTCTATTACTTTATAGAAATTTTATATCATGAAGGAAACTAGAAATTAATCTGATACTGGTATAACTGGGTGGTTTGTTATCTATATTTAACTTAGAGCTCATATAAGTCCTTCATCTTCGCAGTACTGTGATACTCGGAAACCCCCAGTGAAGAATGCTATCTCCCCGCATATTTCTGCTCATGGTTTGTTCCCCTTCCTCAGCAGAAAGACCCTCTCCGAAATGTTTTCCAACTCTCCTCATGTTCAAGCCCACCCAAACGTGCAGAGGATCAACAAAAAACAAAACAACCACCAACCCTGCAACCAGGAACATCTAATTTTTCTCTCCAGATTCCATGTTCTCCTAAAGCCCCTTTACTGCTATTCTTACAACTGTGTGGCCAGTTCACAACATCAGCTCAACAGCTATCTCAGTGGCACTAAAAAACCTTGACTTTGTGACACTGTTTTCTTGCTTGGGACTCTTTGGAAGAAGTTCCTTCTTCCAAAATGCTGCTCTTTCTCATTCAAGGTCTTTGTTCCAAGTCACACTAGATGGGCAGTTCTGTCAAAAAGCTTCCACAATAGTCAATGCTTAGACATTTCTAAGTAACAGAGTAAGATGCAAAGCAGAAACAAAATGTCAGGTGCCAGCATGCCTGAAAACTAAAGAATTCTGTAACTGGACCTGGCTTTAGTAGCTGCTTCCTGAAAGTAAGGGTGCCTGGTGAAATAACTGGGTCTATCAGTATAAAGTCAATGCTGTGGATCATTTACCCAGAAAGAATGAAAATTATTACCCGCTGCCCATGCCACTAAGGAAAATGTGGTTATTTTATTTATTCATACCAGGTAAGTAAGGCACTAGCAGCAAGGAGTATTAGAGATCTACTAAGAAGAACACATGGTATGTTTGTCATTACCACTTTGCTTGATGTCTCTGTTGTGCCCTCTGTAATTTCTGAAGACCTCTCTTTCAGAAATGCAGTGGTCTTGCTTAAGTGTATCTCGCTTTTGTTTTGTTTTGTGATCACAGATTTTAGAGGGTTTTCCCCTTGTCCCCCTCTTTTTGTTATGTTTTCTTCTGAATTTTCATTATAAAAAGTGCTGACTGAGCCTGACAAGGGCCGACTTGCTGGCAACTCTGCCTGAGAGGCAGGTTCCTGCCAGAGACATGGTATCAGGAAACAGAACTGTGGAGAGTTAATCTGAAAAAGCATCCTAGGGGCCTCTCCATGTATCTAATTTATTTTTAGGCAAGTAGGGAGGGGTGGGAGGCAAGGAAGAATGCTGTGCAAGTCCCTACTGCTGCTGCTTTTTACATACTGCTATTAACACTGTTTTTATTGTTCAAAACACATTCTCTATTTCTAGTTCCATTGAGCTCTAGAAAATTGTTTTAAAAGTCATTGTTTATACGCCTGGATGTCATGTACAGGAAGAAGAGCAAGGGATAGGAAAATAGTTTCAAAGGTTTTGTCACCAACTCCATATTTTGCTGTTTGGGATTAAAAGCATGAGCAGCAAAGGAAAAAGGCTTCCAAATAAAGTTATAATTAGCTACATGATCTCCATTAAGAATGGACAGGGATACTAAAGAAGTGGCATAACACTAAGTGGCATAGCACAGATAAGGCAGATGAAGTCTAAGGTTTTTTTTTTCCAGCTTTCTACACATAGAATCACAGAATGGTTTGGGTTGGAAAAGATCTTAAGATCATCTAGTTCCAATCCCCCTGCCATAGGCAGGGATGTGTCACACTAGACTATCACTGCATCCGTACTATAAGCTTCTCCTTAATTATCTTACAGCCATTTCTAACCTGTTTGATGCACTGACACTGGGATTGCGAAATACAAGCACTGAAAAACATTTTGCATTTAATGATATTCTAGTGATAAGCATTATTCTGATCCTGAAAAGCTTAATAGATTAATTTACAAGGATGTTTTGTTTTTTTTTTAAATCAGTAGCATATAAAGAATTGTGTCCGGCTTGGAAATTCTCCAGTATAAAAAAGAGCCTTACAAATCTTGGAGACAAACTATCTGTAAACACTGTCTTGATGTTCTAGCAGGGATTGTGCATCTTACATCACTTTAATAAGAACTCTTGTTCTTCACTCTAAATACCTCAGTACTCAATGAAAATAAGGATGCCTTAATTTCCTGTTGCTTGGATAGGCATTGAGCAGCTGCTGAGCTCTTCAACCAATAAAGAGGACAGTAACTACCATCAGTATATGAGGCCTAGCATGTGCAATGGGTTAGTATCAGATAGGTTCTTCTTCTCTACTCTTCAGGGAAAAGAATTTGGCCCCACCAAACACAACCAGTCACGCCCTTTGATCACCTGTACACAGCCATGATCAGTCTTTATCACACAGCTGTCCTCTTTATAGCTGAAGTACTTCCCAGTGCTGTGCAGAACTACTAGCTCATGTTTCCAAAAATATCTGGTATTACTAAATAAAAAGTGCTATGAAGCGGAAACACCAATATCTGTCTGCATTTGCATAGCAATACATCTAATCATCTTTACAGCTGAAAAAAAAAAAATACTTGCCTTCCATACACTCAAAAATAGCAGCTCTGAGGTACAAGGAACCTGTATGTCCACTTATCAGCTAGGCTTCTCTGATAGTCATAGCTTGATGTAGCAAGCAAGCTGATGCAGCTATGTACATAATGGAGCTTAATGTTTTCCCCAAGACCTCCCCAGGATAAATTTTCACATTCTGAGCCATCATACAATAGAGAAAAATGAGGGAAAGGGAGACAAATATACGTAAGCTTACAGGGCTGCTTAGGGTAGTCACCTACAATGAAGTTCAAGTCAACAATTTGCCTGCGGTAGAATCAGAAATATCATCTAGATGAATTATCTTATTACCAAGGCCATTTTAGAGCCTTTTTGTTTCTCCTTCCCTTCAGATGATTTTCATTTTTTTTTTTTTTTTAACACGTATTTTTATCCTGAGTTAAGAAAGCTTTCCTAGTGAAACCGGGAAGTATAGTCCCATCATCAGTTTTGACTGGAAGAGGAAAATCCTCAACCAGCTCCCCATAGTAAATAGTTTACTTATTTTTCCTAATAACATAGCCCATGGTGTATCGGAATTAAAATTCCCATTTCCAAAGACTCTTTTTTTTTTCTTTAGTCCCTGGTATCCAATGTACTTTGAAAGGAAGTCAACAGTGACTCAGTTGTAGTTTCATATCCAGGCTTACCTTGCCTGGGTGAGAACAGAGCAAGCACACTATCAGTCCCTTTCTATCCTTCGTATACTATAAAGAGGATGCAAGACAAAGGTGGTGCATGCAACTGTAGCATCATCAGCAGATATTCCCCAAAAATGGAAGAAGTTCCCCTGGAGAGTCTCTGGCCGTTTTAGGGTCAATCTGTGCTGTGGTAGAAAGCCAATCTTTAAGTCTTTCATGGGTGATTCTATTGCTGACTATAGGCAACGTGAAAAACGTTCAATCCAATGCTTACTCTGGTGATCAGAGGATCAAATAATGTGAAATAAGGTACCATCCTCAGTTAAGGATTTTCACTGATATTTGTCTGGATATTGCAGTTGAGGAGAATCTGATTGTGTATATCCAACTGCTTAGTGCTGTTTCTGGCCTGTCTGAAAGACATTTCCTTTCCTTGTCACAACTCCCAGGTGCTACTGCTGAGCAAATAGTAGCATCACTGCCAGACGTATTTGAAAAGAACAAAAAAAATTGATTTGGACAATCTGTCCAAATGCTGTTGCCATTGATGGAGACGCAACCGTGAGTAGGGTTAGGGCTGAGGTC
>NW_009924277.1:107449-109620 GCF_000696875.1 Nestor notabilis | reverse complement strand
AGGGAAAAAAAAAAAGTCCCCAGGACCCCCCCCCTGCCACATTTCACACTGAATTGCTCCTGTTTTTCAGCAGATGCTACAGACAACGCACTGTGCTCCATTAAATATGGGCAATCATTTAGCTACACTTACAAGCTACATTGAAAATTCACTCCAGAATTACTGTACTTGAAAGGTTACATGGAAAGGGCCAGGATATTGCATCACGCAGGCACTGGATGCTACATTTATGTATAAATATATATATATTTATGCATATTTATATTATGCATAAATATACATATTTATACATATTATGTATAAATATATATGTATAAATATATATATATTTATACACAAAAAGCAAGGAACAAAGGCAGGATGAACAGGGCCCTGGCCATTTACAAGTGAGGGTGATGTAGCTGTCCTTATTCAAGAGTATAATGCACCTCATCTGAAGTCAGTGAAGACTGTAGCTATCAGGTGATAATCCTGGTAGCACAGTATAGGTCACAGTTCAGATAAATGTATTCTCTGTAACATTGCTTTTTTAATCTCCTGCATGCCCTGTCTGAGCAAGAGGCTTGAAGTTAATCAGAAGATGGACTGTTAGGTTATTCTGCCTAGTCCTTATCTGCACCTGTGCCTGTTCTCTCCTGCTAGTTGGGAGCACGTAACCACCTTGAACACCCAACAGAGCAGCATGCAAGCTTTTACACAATCAAAGGCAAAATGTGCTTAAGACAGACTTTGGAAATCCAGCACAATTTGGCAAACTTCAAAGATAGTTGCCTTTCAAATGGGTTGTGGAGGAGGCCTTGGTAAATTTGAATGGTATGATTAGCATACCGGCTGTTTTTAAAACTGCTCAAGAAGAAGCTGTGTTAAAATCCATTTCCGCAAGACACACGCATTTTCTTTTGGACAGGCTCCACTAGCTCTGTTTCTTAAATCAATTTTTCTGGCACCGATTTCTTCTTGGAAGAATGTACGACACCAGCTCAAGTTTCCTAACCAAAACTTGACAGAATGTGTGCAGCACAGCATAATGGCATCTCTACTTCATGGTTTCCTAAAAGTTACAGTACAGAAAACCAGGAAGTGATTTTGACTATTCCAGGTCACATCTGTTGAAAGTCGAGTGAGACAACAGAAGATGCCAGGGTAGTCTGCCCAGCACAATGTTCAAACACTGGTGAGGACCGCTGATAAAAGGTTTGCCAAAACAGGAGTTGCCAAGGTCTTAGAGGAGTTTCAGGGATGTGTTCAAGTCTTACTAGATTTAAAGGATGATCCTTGGCAAACTCCCCCTGATGCTTCTCAGCATTTCTAGAGCCAACAGTTGTTCCATCTGCTGCTGAGGCCGACTTTGAAGAATCCTTGCAAAGAGCAGCACACTAACTTTAACACTATACAAGAAGGAAAAAAACACAGCTTTTCCGAAGTGACCTACATGTTTGCCAGTAGCTTGACACACTCTCAGGTAAGGCTGTCTCCTTGTCTCCAAACACTTGAGTGTATTACCAAAGCTGCGCTAGTGTAAACTGTGGGCTGAAAATAGAGATTTAGCAAACAGCATTTACTGAAAGCTTGTCTAAGACATTAGCTGTTCATCTGTGGAGGTTTGACGTACAGTAACAGTGAGAAAGACCACCACGCACTAACTTCAAGAACCAAGTTGCTGCTGGGGATTCAAAAAAAAGAAAACTAAAAAATGGTTGTGAAACTCAAGACAGACACTCCTCAACGACAGCTAAAAAATTAAATTAAAATCAGCAAACACAGTAAACTTTTGGAGCTGCTGAACACAAACAAGCTCTGAAAAAGAAGGTCCACACAGACACAAACGAAGGTGTTTCGTTTCAACACATAAGCTTCAGTTTCTGCCACTGTGATGGATTTGTCAGCATGTTTTCTGAGCCAGGCCACTCCACTATTGTATAATCTTTATTCTAATTATTGTAGGCTCTATAAAGGTTTCTTTATCATTTAGTATTATAAATAATTGTGCTTCCAGGCTGGAGTTCAAAGCTCAGTACTGCATTCGCACAACAGCACAGGCAGGTCAGGTGACCTTTCTCCAATTCTCCTCTCTGGTGCTGAGGACAGACAAAGTGATATGTCTGTCATACGCCATTACCATTAGAACAGAATCTTGTTCTTTTATTACAACTGAACTCCGCCGGATTTCT
>NW_009924277.1:106824-107418 GCF_000696875.1 Nestor notabilis | reverse complement strand
CAGGAATGCTAAGCGAAATCAATGTCTTGGATTTCCAGGCTGAGCTTGGAGGTCACAGCCACTCTATCATTTCTCAGCATTATCCCTTCTCTTTCTCTCACTCTCTCTCTGAGCCTCCAACTGGCACACAGCAGATTGAAAACAGCATGCATCACAGGGCTCACGCTGCACAATTTTACAGCCTTTTGGAGCCCCCTTCCTTTCCTTTTGGCCCACTTTTTTTTTTCTTTTTCAATTTGCAAATAAGTTCTGTTTGTGTCCTACAGAACTGCAAGCCAAAGGCACTGGAACACCTACAAATATGAAAAAGCAGTAACACACATGGAGAACAGAGCTGATCTTGACAGCTGCCAGTAAGACGGTTATCCTTGATGTTACCAGTAGATACGGCAGACCTTCTAATTCCACGATTGCCACAAAATAAATACTGTGTTCCCTTAGATCTCAGCATTCTGCTTGCACACAGAGATCCAGAAACACCGGGATTTTAAGTGTAGTGGATCCTGCAAGCTGCTAGCCACAGACACAAAAAACTCTTACAAAATGCACAAAAATCTCTTATTAACCATAGACATGACTTTTTACTGGGGGGGG
>NW_009924277.1:84371-106813 GCF_000696875.1 Nestor notabilis | reverse complement strand
GGGGGAGGGGGAAACAAACCACCACCAAAAAAAAACCAAAACCAAAACCAAGAAAACCAAACTATCATCAAGCACTGCATGGCTTTGTGATTCATTGCTCTATACTATATAAAAGAAGAGGCCAAGCCAAGGATAAACTTCGGGAAGTCAGAAAGTGAGAAGAAAGAAAATATAGACCCAGAACTTGATGTATTAACACAACAGCTACTGGTTTCACACCATTTATTTTATACTTTGAACATGTATCTCACTGAGCTGACAATGGTTTTATTTATTTGTGTGGTTATTTTTAATCTGTGCTGTTTTACTGTTAGGGTAAAAACAAGACACTACTGTCAATTCAAGGAATCTTTTCTGACAGATAAAGGACACAGACAGCATGCTAGAGGACAGTAACAAAAAGAAAGGACACATTTTTATCAGGCTCTGACTGTCACCTAAATGGGACTGCCTTTTCCCTGCATCCCTTAGCTAAATTCTTCTTAGTTGTTTTTTAACAGCTAAGATCTGCCATTCAATTTTGACCTGTTACTTTTGCTCAGCTGTGGCATATGCTGAGCTCACCTTGTTCCACCGGACATGTTCTGTGTCTTTTCATTATGTATAACTTGTCATGTACTGGTTGCATTATACAGATGTGACTACAAGCTAACAGCTTGACCTCTTAAATGAGTACAGACCTAATCGCTCAGCTATGACCACAATTACTCATCAGAGCCCATTGCTCAGTGGACATAGTCCAGCCCTGTTCTATGACACAACAGACACGACTTTGGAGAATTACTCCCCCACAGACTTCCACTGAACCTCAGGACAGAATCTGGTCACAGATGAGACAGATGCCCCGCTGTGTCCCATCTCTCACTGACGCACTGCTAACCTGACTCCGGACTAGAGTTCTGAAAGTAAAGGACAGCTGCATGCTGGAACAGGAGATGATCACCTCAGCCAGCTGCCCATTACTGAGGATGGAAGAAACAGCAGTGTGATAGCTAGGACGCTGCAAAGGAACCCATGGGGTCTCAAGTGATGTGCTGTCTGCTACTGTTACTGTTTATAAATGGTTGTTTGGTTTTACCATGGTGGGGTTCTCCCACTGGAAAAACAGCACTACAAATATCCTCCCATTTCAGAAAGCCATCCTGAGAACAAAGCCGCCTGTGTCTGAGATGCACGCAGACATGCTTGAGAAAAAAAAAACACATGCAAGTACCATCATTGTGAGAAACATAGTGCTACAGCACCCGGTACAGTACCTTGCTTTTGGGTGGAGGGCTGTTTGTGCTCTTGTCTGTGTGGATGCTGGTAGGGGATACAGCAGCACCAAGGTTACCCTGGGGTATGCCAGGTATCTTGCCTCCTGGAGACACTTGCATTGCAGCAAGTTGGGCAGCATACAACTGCTGTAAAAACAAACAACAAATGGAAGGGGGGGGAGAAGGAGAGAGGAGAGACATCATCAATAAATAAATAATTTTCCCAGCACTTTGTCTGCTGCAGATGATGTATTTTCCTTCTGATGGGTATTTTTTATTTAGCACACTGGTATATTTCAAAACAAGAATTGTCATCTCAACTTTTGTGACTCCTTCCCCAGGGGACGAATGACAGATGTCACCAAGAGAAATGTCCCAGCTTCCCTGTGTGTCCAGAGATTCAAAACAAGGAACAAAACCTCATCTTCATGGTTTGCCTGAGCCACTAGGCAATCTTGCTTTTCCTGAGACTACTTAAGCATTAACAGCATCTCCACCAATCATATGCATTGACCCCTGTAAAATTCATATAATACTTGATGCGATGGTCTCTGTGCTACCATTTTATGTTTCTTTATCTTACTTGCCATGTTTTTCTTGTTTGCACAGACTGTAAGCTGTTCAGGACAGGAATGTCAAAATTTTATTTAGCACGCACTGTGAGAGTCCACTCTCAGTTGGGTTCTGGAAACCACTACAGTCAATATAAATATATACATATGTAAGGTAATGTACTGTCCATTAGCAACTAGAAGCTCCAATTAAGAGTAAGAACCCTTTCTGTGAAACAGGTATTAGCATGTGAATACTTATAATCACAGTCATCTGTTTAAAGTTAAGCACTACAATATGAGTATAATGGACAGAGGTCAAAAGCAGAGAGAAACCGGCAGTGCCTGGAAGCTCCCCTGACCTTCAAATAAAAAGTGAAGAAAATAAACATGGTGGACAGGACAAGCAGTAATTGCTGCTGCTTTGTGAACAGAGAGGAATTTAGGTGAAGCCTAACAGAAATCAGATGCCTGAGAAGGCAGGTAATATAGTAAAAAAGGCTTTCCCTCCCTGGTCACAATATCAGTTTCAAAGACCCATGCTATATATTATTGTGCTGCACATTACACGTGTAATGTGTAACACTGAATGATGGCGCTCTCTGCCTGCAGGTACTAACAGAGCTTCTGAGATGCAACATGACTAGGGATAACATGCAGGAACATGGAACTGGATGCAAAAAAACCAAGAGGGCTTCAATATGACTTGTCTAAGGAGTCTTGTTAGTGGTGCTTAGTTGTTTTGCTTTTGTTTTTTTTTCAGTTAATTGCATATGCTGATAAAAGAACAAAGGTCAGGCACCAGACTGGAGGGCACAAAGAGATGCTAACCCAAACCAGCAAGTTTTAAAGAGGAGAATGAGGATTTGTTAAAGGAGTATTCAACATGGAGCTGTGCAAAAGGAGAGACACTGCTAATATGAGTTCAGAGTACATAAACCCTGCAGCATATAGTTGATCAAATGGGCAAGATTTACTGCTCTGAGTCTTGGACAACCCTGAACATTGTCCCGTGGTTCCCTGTACAAACTCTTCCCTTCACTGGTGTACAATCCTAGCCCTTTCACATAATTAAAAGTAACCTATTTCTGTTCTTTCAGATGTAATCAGGCACTAAGTTCTTACTTATTTCTTTTTCACTCTTCCTATTCTTTTCAGTTTTGAATCCTTTTTATTTCTTTTCTCTACTTTGATCACAGCTTGTTCCTTATTTTTCTGTACTTCTTAATCACCATTTATCCATCCATTTCTGTTTAGTCTCCCTCTCTTTCCCCATCATCCATTCATTCATCTGTTTTGTCCTTGCCTCTCCCTCAAATTTATTTATTCATTTATTCTATGTGTTACCCCCAGCGAGTCTGAGCCAAATAGATGCAAATCAACTACAGATAAAAGTCATCAAAAACAATCCAGCCACAAATCAGTCACAGATTCAAATGCATGTATTTATCAGTTGAAGTTCATATTCATTCATTCTTTCAAAAGACTAAATCCAGCAGGGAGAAAGGAACAAGGATCTGTGTGAACCAAAGAACTGTAGCAGGCAGTTGAAGGAAAACCAAGCCAGCTTTACGTATAATTAATATATCAGAGGGCAACAGTTGTTTAAGAAATAGGATATATGACGGGGGAACAGCTCAAACATAATCGGGCTCTGGTGATGACACAACAGATCTAGGAAAAGCTTTTCCTTTTCTTTTGCTCCCTATTGAAAAAAAAATGATAAAACATATTGAGGCAATTATGGGAAAAAGATAAAAGAAAGTTAAATGGTCACTGAGCAGGAAGGTTCAAGCTTGCTGCTAATCTGCAGATTAGCTATTAGAGAATACGCCTCGTCCACAAGTAAAGGTAAAAATAACATAGCCAGTTTTGACACCTAGCAGTTCTGAACCAACTGGAGATCACTGACAGACTGTACAGGGAGCTACCTGTGGAGGACTGAACCTCCTGGAAATTTCTGTGAGCCTTTGAGGAAGACTTTTCAAACAGAATCCTTACCATGAAAAGAGAGGGAAATTTCTACCTCAAACATTGTTCTCAACCTTCTGTTGAAGTCCAAAGAGTGAATCACAAGAACTAGACTATATGAAATACATGCACAACAGGGTGTCTCAGAATGTGTACCATCTAACACACATTTAGTGGTCACTAAGAAATGTGTCAGAAGCCATGGCTCCTCCTTACAGTATTGTTATCAATCATCTTTTTGACACTGCATCCGAAGCAGATGATGACTAAATAAGCAAGGGGAATGAATTTCCCTATGCAACAGCTCTGATGAAAGACGTATTTTTAAGTCATAAATGGAATATATGGAATTTCAAATGTTTGCCTTACTTTCAGTTCAGAGACAGATACATCTCAAGAGAGTGAAGCACACAGTATAGTGTGCAGTAATGTGGAAGGAGGGGTGTAAGAAAACCTATAAAGCCTTCATTCATGCTTTGTACAAACTTCTGTTCTCCTGTTATCAGATTCAACATCTCACCTCTTATTTAATCCATTTTGAGAATTAAAAACAAACATTAAATAAAATCTTATAAGAGGTCCCTTGTTAAAGTACCCTCTCAAGAAGTCCCTTCCTGCAACAGAAACCAGCTATTCTACTGAAAAGCAACATCAGGCCCAGTTCTAAAATGAAAACCATGTAGCAAGAGTCTGAATCCTATTCAACCAGTAAGATTGTTCCTGTATTTCGCCTCCATTTCAATAAATGGACAGAAATATACAACATGCAGCACATTTCTCAGACTGTCAATATTTCTGAGCTTTGACATTACTGAACTTGTCTATTCTTATTTAGTTGTTTTAGGACATGATGACCTTTAGATTATACCCAAGGAAAGGGCAATGGTGTGACCAAGTGCTGTGAAATCAAGACAGCTAAATGACAACAAATTATGTATTCATTTCATAGACAGACTCAACTCCCAACAAAAGAACATTTCTACCCCTGCTTTCCCAATAGAGTTTCAAATTTTGGAACAGTGTATGAATCAACTCTGTTGAAACATTCAACCATCACCTAAAATACACCCTTGTACTTTTCACAGTAATGAAACTTAGACCTCAAAAAGAGCAATAAAAATGATGTTGTTCTGTACCACTGCTGTAATACACTGTTCTTGAGCCTTTTAATTTGTATCCCAAACAGAGACTCCTGAATTCCTGCTACCTTTCGCTAACCTAAAGGCTCAATCTCAAGTTCTAGTACTCAAGCAATACATTTTGCTGCACTACAACTCATACAGGACTTTCAATCCATAAGGTTTTGACTGGTTTATTGTGACCAAGGCACTCACTTGAAATCAGTGAAGCACCACAGCTTTAGACAAGTTTATTTTTGCTATATGTAATAAATCAAGTAAGTGTAATATTCTAAATTTAGTAAGACAGATAAGGCAGAATTGGCTTCTGAAAAAGCAATTAAAAAGTAACATCTATTGTTTGTTTATAACTAAATGACTATGTTTCAGCTCCCCTGCCCATGTGCAATATTGCATGCCTTGTTAATGTTTTCTCATTAACCTTTTATGAAAATCTGTATGGAAGCAAAATCACCAGAACAAAAGCACAATGTGATACACTTTTAAATGAGTAGGAGAGATAGTTATTTTTTTTTTATGTTGCTCCCCTGTTCCTAAGCTATTAAACAAATATTCCCCCTTCTCCCTAGGTCATCACCTAAACTATTTATAATTCTTCCAATATATTAAGCAGACGTATTCAGCTGAACTCTCCAAACGGACTAGCTCTAACAGCTCTTGGCTTGATGACTCTGTACTACATCAACAGTAAAGCCTTCAGGTTAGACCAGCTTTGAAAACTTTCCCCTTGGGCATTGGTGTTACATGTTAACAATGCTCATTACTGCTTTGAGGGTACACTAAAAATGAATTCTTGTTCTATTTATACAGAAAATGAGAATGAGATTTAATAGCAACTCTAAAAAGGGTTGAACAAAGTGTTAGCAATTACACAGGCAGAGACAGTTGATTCAAACACCTATAGGCATTTGGATTAAAGTATTATTTCTTATTAAAATATTTTTATTAGTGAACAACAGAGATTAAGAGCTGTTATTAAAAAAAACAGAGAGAGGTAGGGACAGGTGGTATTGGAAACAGAATTGGTTATTGCAATAAATTTGTTTCTGATATAAACTAGTTTTTCAGTGGAGTTACCACAGCGATGAATTTATAAACCACTGTGCCTACATGTCTGAACTGTTGACTGATCCAACACTTCAATTTCTTTGTCATTCTGAGACCCATCATTAAAAATATACACATGAATGGCGCTGTTCTTTGAGTTTTTGCATAATCTGGGGGGAGAAAATGGTATAAATTGAGATTCTCTCATTCAGAATACATGAATTGCATTTTCTTTACCTCAAAATTTATGCTTATATAAGGCATTCAAAGTGCTTGATTACAGCAGAAAGAATTAATTTTGGATCTGTTCATGTCCTTTTTTATTTAAAAACAGGACACAAGGAATTAGAAAGAAAAAGGAATTCACTTGAAACAAACATTTGACATACATCTGTCGTGGTTTAAACCCAGCCGGTAACTCAGAACCACGCAGCCGCTCGCTCACTCCCCCCCCCCTCCTTCCTTCCCGCCCACCCCTGGAGGGATGGGGAGGAGAATCGGAGGAATGTAACTCCCACGGCTTGAGCTAAAGAGCAGTCCAGTATCTAACGTATAATACAAACCACTACTGCTACCAATAATAATGATAAGGGAAATAACAAGGGGAGAGGATATAAAACTAAAAAGGGAAAAGAAAAAGAAAACAATAAACACAAGTGATGCACAGTGCAATTGCTCACCACCCGCTGACCGATACCCAGCCCGACCCGAGCAGCGATCGGTCCCTTCCGGGTAACTCCCCCCAGTTTATATCCCGGGCATGACGTGCTGTGGTATGGAATACCCCTTTGGCCAGTTTGGGTCAGGTGTCCTGTCTCTGCTTCCTCCCGGCTTCTTGTGCCCCTCCTCACTGGCACAGCATGAGAGACTGAAGAGTCTTTGATCAGCGTAAACATTACTTAGGAACAACTGAAAACATCGGTATTATCAGCACTGTTCCCAGACTAAAGGTGAATACACAGCACTGCACCAGCTACTAGGAAGGAGAAAAATAACTGTTACAGCTGAACCCAGGACAACATCCTACTGCAAGATTACTTTTTAAAGGTAGTGGCAACATAGATAAAACCTATAGAAATCAGAATTTAAGCTGCCCTCCTTAGTGATTAGTGGTAACGTTTTCTGGATCTACCATAAAAAAAAGTTCATTTAACTCTTCATTACGTATCTGAAAGGTTCAAATGCCAGATTTTAATTTTTTCTGTGTCTAAGTTTCCTTTGAAGATAGTCAAACATTTCAAAGGGACTCACTAATTTGTACATTCAAAACTTCAGCAAAGGCTTTAAAGTGCCATTTGTTTGCACCAATTGGGAGATTTTCAGAAAACAAAGATAATATGTGAACAGAAATTCAATCAACTCCCATAAAACTGTGCTCAAAGAACCCACTGTAAGGTAATTTTATTCAGCTTCAGTGCTTAAGTTAAGTTTGCTAGCTTTCACTTTGGGCGGATTTCAGATAAGAACAATATATTTTAAGATCCTGAAATTTTGGTTTATTCTGGTTGGGTTTTGGTTGGGTTTTTTTGGTGGTTTTTTTCTTGGTTTTTTTGGGTTTTGGGTTTTTTTTGGTTTTTTTTTTTTTTTTGGTTGGTTGGTTGGTTTTGGTTTTTTGTGGGGTATTTTTTGTTTGGTTTTTTTTTGGGGGGGAGGGGTTTTTTGCTTAGAATTCTGAACAGAGTTGGATAATTATTACTGATCTACCTACTGTATGTCCTTATCAGACCCATAGAATCATAGAATCATAGAATAGCTAGGGTTGGAAAGGACCTTAAGAACATCTAGTTCCAACCCCCCTGCCATGAGCAGGGACCCATCTCCTAAAAGACATTGACTTGGCTCCCAGTCCTGAGGTATGCATATGTCCCACAGACTCTGGAAGGGGACCTTGCCTGAACTAGCTTTTCCTTTATTTCCCAAGCAAAAAATAGGATGCTGGATGAATTCACCCCGAAATTGTGGACCACACAGAGACTAGAGAAAATACACTAAATGTTGAAAAGGTACACTGTTCTTTCCCATGTCCACAGAAACCAGCTAACTTCCTTTGAAAACTCCCATCCTAGCTTTGCTCTGTATTTAGCCCAAGGGAGGAAGACAGGTAAGTAAATCATGAATCAAGGAACAGTAATAAGTATTTGAAAGTTAAGACTGAGCAAAATAATAGATATCTAATATACTGCTTTTAATCAGAGCATTGGTAACACTTGGAGGAACTGCCTACAGAAATAGTGATTTTCATTCCTGTTGTTTCAGTCAAGATCAGATGTGTTTCTGGAATATGTGCTTTAAACAAAGAGTTTATTATGCCCAATAATTTTTTTACATCTTGTTTTGTCAGATTAGACAATCTAATAGTCTCTCTAGCCTTAAAAACCCTAAGCCTTAGAAAAAAACATTAAGAAAAACAAGTTGTCATTAGAAAAACTGTAAAGCATTCACAAACAGAACAAGGCTTCATTTATGTATGTCTTGCATGCAAGTTACAAGCACAGCCTTGTAACCACCATCTCTCTCATATTAGAAAAACATCACTTTCAGAATCAGTAACCACAAGTCTCCATAAAACATGATTCTGGTAGCTGATCTCTAGGGTTCCAAGCCCACAGTCCTTATTCTCGAGAATAATCTCACTGTAGTCAACCGGACTGCTTTGCCTGGGCCAGGCTGAATGCACTAGTTCTTTTCTCATTTGGAACTTCTATGCTATGACCAACTGGGGATCCTTGGCATCCAGAAACAAGGCTGGAGTCCAGGTCACTGAAAAACTGAACGAGCTTTAAGTCTGCATTTGAAATAATAAAGACTTCTATCATCACTGCAGCACATCCAAATCAATGCTTGCTTTGCTTGTGTAACAGTGAATAAAGTAAAATATGTAGGTACAATTTATGGTAGCTCTGAATTTTGTTAGAAACTAATGGAATTTCGATGGATAGGACAATCATTTTAGCTGAAGTACAACCATGTTTTATTTATAGAGGTTTCTACGGGAAAGACACTAACCATAACACACTACAAACGTCAAGAAATTCAGTTTTCCTTGAAAAGCAGATTAATTCTGTCAATGGATAAATGCTATTCAAATACTAGCAAGGTGAGAATCAGCACCCACGACATCAGCTGACTGTTCCTGGTGAAACAGGAAGACTGTAGGAAACTCCTGATTAGAACCTAGACCTCATGGCTCCTTTGTCCCATGCTTTAACAAGAAGACAGTCCTTCTACAGGATGTAAGTGTAGGAACTTATCAATAGACACTTCCTATCAGAGGCTAGTAAGATCTGTTAGTTTCTGTGATAAAATATCATTGTAAACTGTGTATTTAAGATTGTCTGCTCTTTACGAATGAAGAGTCTTTAACTGGAAAACTGCCCAACTGGCCTACATATCCATACATACCATGTTCACACCATATGACAGTAATTGAAATGGAGCAACTATATGGAATGCATATTGGAGGGGAAACTTGATAATGGCTTCTGGAAAAAGCTTGTTGGATGAAATGTTGCAGATGAACAGTGTCCCCTTCAAGGAAAGTAATTAATATTGTACATATTTAAAAAATATATAATCTGGCAACCATTTATTCCTACAGTTTGTTGTACAGCACCAGACTATATAGTATTTTTGCAACCATTACTGTTATTTATTTTTATGCCAATGGAACTTCTTTTGTTAGAAAAAAAAAATAGAATAATTTCTTTAAAGTAAGGACATACTTTTGACAGCATGCTGTTTAAGGAGTATACAGTAAGATGGGCAGTGGTAATGATCAAGACCAACAAAACCAGGGATGTGTAACTTAAGAAGGTGCATTGTTTTATAAACTTAATTCCCTTTATCACTGACTATTCTGTAATGAAGAATAGAGCTGACTATCATGTAATGAAGCATTTGTATGAAAGTTCCACGTGGAGACTTCTGCCACAGTACAGCTTTTCCAAATTAGAAGCCTGAAGTCGGTAAAGTGGCCCAGACATTATACTCTTGTAGGAAAAAAACTCACTACTGCCTATTTGTTTACCACATTTCCCATGAGCTTATTTTTTTGATATATCCAGATTTTTGGCAACTAACTCAGAGCACCTGACTCCAGTAAGTGTAATTTCCCATTTGAGAGAACAAAATTCTGTGAGTGGCCATTTGACAAAACACTTATTTCGTATTACATTGCTTTATTTGACTGGTACTGTATATAATCATTCATTGTTATCCATTAAGTGACTAGAGTAGTTAATAAGCAAACCCTGGCAGCAGAATTACTGTAAATAAGGTTCTATATATTTCAGATTGCTGAGCTATAATTAAGGCATTTCACTATTTTATACACATCTCCTCAAGCAACTCTTTCTCCAGTTTTTATTTATAGATTTTCTGTTTGCATTTTAAGTTGTTGTATTCAACAGGAAATTAAGTCAGGGAAACTCTGTGTCTGCTTTAGGACTGATACTGAATTAATTACTTCAAATCTGAATACTCTGTTTCTCCTTAAGTGCAGAGCTCATCGGAGAAAGATTAAGGTCAACTGAATTTCTTATTTTGGGAACACAGATTTGCTCACTTGAATGCTGATATGGTATCAGGTTCTATATCTTGGTGATTGTAAGATTCCTTGGTGACTTGTTCCTCCTCTTCTTCAGGAATAAAGTAGTGAAATAGGTATTCTACAACCGCGTTCTAAAATACTGAAGTCCCTCCTTAAAGATAGCAGAAGAAAGGTAATCACCTACCAGAAGCAACAGTGTCATATTACCAAATTACAGTGAGTGGGAGGGGACAAGAAATAAATTAAACAACAACATAAGTTGAAGAAATTCCACTTGGATATTTTTCCCAGTGCATTTCCTAAAACTCCCCAATGTTTATATCTTCATTTGTTAATTATGATATCGAACAGTGAAATGAGAAACATATTCTTTCTAGTCTGGTTCCCTCTTGACATTAGGAGTATTTCTGAAGCTGGAGTACCATGCAGTTGAATCTGTTGTCCTTGGAGCCACAAATTAACATTGTTCCTTGGTTATCTGACATGTACAGGAGCTCAGTGACATCTACTCAGCTCATTCAAAAGCTTAATTTGCTCTTTGAACTGAGTTGTATTATGTGGTAAAGGGTCTGGATAAAGGCGCAGGAGACAGAGTGACAAACTCTTAGTCCATCGTAAAAGCGACTTTCAACAGAGCTCACTTTCATAGGCGCAGAGCGCCACAGCTACTCTCTTCCACTTAGGGCAGAGAGGAAAGAATGTGACATTTGTGCCTTAAAGGGGAACTAAGGACTGCATTTCAGCTGCTTCCCTTGTGCCAAGCCTCCCTGAAAAGAACACATAAAGGAGGAAGTACGGGCAGAAGAGTATTGAAAGGGTGATGGATAGACCATCAGAGCTACAGAAGAAAACATACTTATTCTGAGAGCTAAACTAAACCAAATTGATCCCTAGAATAGTTCTGAAGAGTTTTTTTCCCCTTCCCTTTTCCCTTAGCAGAGAGTACTAATAAGATGTGACACATGGCATCTTTATTTAGCTGCAGCAGTTATTTTATTTTATTTTTGGAGGTGGAGAAAGTAGAGCAAGGTTATTATTTTGGGGGAGAAGAATGTCAGTTGTGCAGTGCTAGCTTTCCAGTTTAAGGGTTTCTCTACTGCAGAAAACTTTCAAACGAGTTCTATCAGAGTTCAACAGCAGTCCGTTTACCTCTCATGTAATGGATGTTCACGATCATTGCCTTACATGGTCATTATTCAGGTCCTACAGAAAGCTAACAAGTCCTGTCTCGTCCTATGGGATCCCACTGTGAAGTCATCATATCAATACAGGACATCGGTTCTTCCCAGCAGCACACTGTGATCCCTTTCCGTAAGAGCGAGAATACACGACAATAACTGTGGAAAGCTCCAGCTCACACGTACTTTTCCTTTGGCTTTTACCCACAAGGAATCCCTTTTTCTTCTACAACAGTGTTTGCGTTTTAGGTACTAGTAAGACAAAGCTTGCAGAAAAGGTCAAAGTTACCAGACCTGGGGAAACTCTAATTCCAACCAAGGACATAGAAGTTGGCCCAACTTTGATCTAGAACATTTTGAGCCTCACTGAATCAGAGCAAAACTGATTTGCCTTCCAAATCAGAAATCAGCTGAGTTTCACTCTGATCAGACTCCTCCTAATGTTCTCAACAGTCAGTCCTATCCACTTTAAACTCAAAGAAGTCCCTCACTTTAAACTAGCTCCTATCCTATAAGCTAGATAACTTAGATGCTTAAAAAAAACAAATGCATCTTTCTTGAACTGTGATGCTTTGTAACAGGCTACAAAGAGGAGATGTTAGAGTATGTGGAGGAGAGTGCCATTACTTGTGAACAAAATTGCTGAGCAGACCTGAGAAAGTAGAAAATCTCTCAATTAATTTCATTATTTTGGAGTCTGCTTCTTTATATGAAAGTCCCTTTTTAACAAAATGAAGTAGTAAAAACAACTCAATAGCTGTTAAATCTTTTTAGTCTTTGATTTTATGATAAAAATGGGTGTGGTCTGTAAAACTCCCCCTCCAATTGAGCCCATAAAACTCCAGAGAGCCTGAAACCTCTGTGAAGCTTTGGCAAACTTCTCAGGAAATAATATAAGAAGCTGTTTTACTGGTTCATCTCATTATTTCCATGCTTACACTGATGTAATGGGAAGAGTGACACTTTGCATATTCCATTAGGACATGTACAGAAGTTTAATTCTTAATTCTTAGAGACGCTGTTCCCCCAAAAGTGGTCTCTGAAAACATCTAAAATCCCTCAGGATTCAGTTTCTGACTCTTACTACAATGAAACCGCAAACACTAAGGTCCAATGACACTACATGGTCAGACTTCAGCCCACGCACGAAAAGCCTTAATCTACCCTGAAACTCACGCCAAAATGCCTCTTTTGGCATATGCTGTACTTGAGGCTTAAGAAGCTGTAGGCACAGTAACATGATTGAAGGTCACACGCTATGCATCACCCAAGCACAAGAGGAGCTTATACAACGAACTTTGGAACTTTACATTCAGCTAAGAGGAACACGGCTGCTTGTAGTTTTACCAGTCCGTATGTGTAACAGAGAACTGAGCTTTCTACTTTAGTGTCAAACTGACCAAGGAAAATGCAACCTCCTCCATTTTCCTCCACTGCCACCTCTCCATCTGCATTAAAGCTGTGAAATCCCACACTCTTCCAGCTTGTCTGGGTTACCCTATGGAAGTATCTGCTCTCTCCTTTAACTCTGCATCATTTTGCTTTTAAGTATAGATGGGGTGAATGCAAAAACACATCTCTTTGAACTCCTGTTTCTCAGGCAAAAAGGATGCCATTCACTAGCAACAGGGCTGCAACCTCTAACTCATCTCTTAAAGGATTCTACAAAGCTAAATATTCTACGACCAGTGATGTGCACTATATTAACACTATTTAACTAGTAACAAGCTCTATAATCCATTAGTACATCTGATCCATGACTATGTATTAAAGTTCATTTTCACAATTTTTTTTGAGGCGTTGAGTAAATATTTTTAAAAAGACATAAAAAATGTAGATTGTTGAGTGAAAACAGTGCTTTTCAAAAAATGTCTCCTTCACACTGGTTTTTAGTGTGGATTTTTTTATAACATAAAAGTGGATCTGTTTGTCCAAAACCATGAAATATTGAAAGTACTGTGCATGCTTAGGAGATATGTTTCAATTGTTCATAATGTGGCTGGGTTATAAAAAGAGTAATCTGTATTTTCAATTGTTCACCTGGAAATTTGGATCAGGAGGGAAAAAAGCATCAATTTTTATGTTTAGAAAGCAGTATCAAGATACAACTCTTTTCAGTTCAAAACAACAGCCAAAACTGATGTAAAATTAACTTTTCAGTTGCTTCTGGCTGAGTATTTGTATGTAAGGCAGAAGGGGTGGAAGTACCAAAGAGTTTGCAATGGAAACACCGAGAAGCTCTTAACTATAGTCACACTAACAAGCGCTGCTATCATGAAGTAATAACATTATCCAGAAATCTTTGTTCATTACCTCATTCCTAATGCCATCTCATTTCACTTGAGTTACTTGGGTCTGATGATGGGGTTAACGAGCGAGGAGGTGTTTGAGTGGGTGTGAATTAGGGGCACTGCTAAAATAGAAACTATTTCAACAGTTCTGTGTTTAATATTAATCTGAAACTCTGTAATTTTTTTTCAGGTAGAACACTCTCACGTTCCAAGGCTAACACTGACTTTGGCAGAGCACAGATAATACCTAGACGTATTCATGTTACATGTAGTATTAGAGAGGGACTTACGCTTCTACTTCTTTTTTGCCTCCATCATTTTACCCACAAGACTAACGTAGCAGGAACGCTAACACTTTGATTTCCTGCCTTCAGAAGTTTTCCTCAAAAATTCGGATATTTACAGTGACCATGACAGAAAACATTGCTGATAGCTTCTCTCCCCCATCCCTGTACTCCATGAGCCATCTTCACATACTGCACAGCAATCCATTACAATATGTTCTAACATCTGCCTCCTCATCTGATGTACGACCTATTTGATTGACCCTTTTTATGCTGCTCCAAGACTGCCTGTTCATTATAGTGGGAGGGTGAACAGTACTCATTGCTTCTTCAGTTAGCAACTGGTAAATAGATCTCCATTTCAGGAAAGAATGGGAATGTCAAGCAGCGATCCTCCTCACTTCCCTCTATATAGCAACAATCCACTCCATACGTTGCCTTCCTTTATTGCTAATTACGTGTCACATTTCAGTCCAAACAGGGAAGGTCTCTGGTGGGCACTCCTACCTATCGCTAATATATTAAACATTTCTGACAATTAGATTTTTCCATGACAAGTATTAACATTACCCAATGTTTGTGACTCCAGCGTGGGAAGCATGAATAATGCAAGAAACAGTACAGTCCTCCATTACGCAGGGACACATCTTGTTTTTGCCAAAGTCAGCAACTGTAAAATATCTCTCAACTTCTCCAGTTAATATCATGGCATAACACAGGCTTTTGGTCAAAGTGATCATATTCACTACAATAAAAAGAGCATCTAAGGTAACATTAAAGCACTTCCCAGTATCACAGGCATTAAATACAACCCTTATTGTCACCATCTATCTTTCCATCATGTATTTAACAACATTAACATACTTCAGGATCACTGTCAACTGTCCAAAGTTATCTGGCATGAAATGGCATGAATACAGCTATGAAAACGTAGAGAAGCAATGTACTGACCAACACAATGGGTACCTGGGCAGGATGGAAAACTCAACTGACACAGGGAAGCTACATTTATTTGGTGGTTAAAAAGTTGCTTACATTGACTCCAACTGTGCCTTTCACAAATTCCAACCTCTGCAGAAATACAAAGTCAGTGGTCTATGTGCCACCAGCAATCTCAGAAATATTCTGACTTTACTGTCCACTGTTACTTGCTTAGTAACTGGAACTGCTTGGGCAAATGAAAAAGGACACTGAAGCACAGTAGAAAAGTGACATGAAGTGGGACTACGCAGGGAATCCACCTGACTACGTCCCAGATAATCACCCTCAGCTCCCTTTATAAAAACTGGAACGGAACCTGCAAATTTAGGCCAGATGAATTATATATGTTAGGCATCCATGGCTAAAGATGTTTCTTATCCCATCATGCTGAGTACAAACCAGGAAAAAAACCTAGCTAGTCTGTGCTCAGCATGTCTCTATAATTTTTAAAATTTTGTGTTAGCAGCTGAATTTTTTGAAGTGAAATCTATCTGTCCTCTCTGAGCTTCATGAAAACCACAAATTTCCTTTTTTCTTGTTACACAAGTAAGATGGAAAGTGACTTTGTCTTCCTTAAAGCTCTACAACTCGTCAGGCATACAGCTACATTTTCAGCACAGAACATGTGGGAAAGGGCATATAACTCTCCCAAAGTTGCCTTCAAATTACTTTGGCTTTGTGTGAAGAACATATATGTTAACATAAAGCAGAATGTGAACCCAAGGAAAATGAAGACAAAACACTGACAGCTGGCCAATCTTGCCCTTCTTTACTGTGTTTGCCTCAAATATAGTATGTTTGTAAGAATGTGTGAAATACTTCTGAAAATAACAGTTATTCTCCATTTAGTTTTAACAAGCAAAGGAACACAGAATTTACAGTCCTCTTCAGAAGCATGTGATTTCCTAAAATTCATGGAGAGACATCAGCAAATTCCCAGGAGGAGTTAGATATCCAGCTTATTCAATACCTTGCAAATTTTGGAACACAGGCATTTCATTCTGAATTTTTTCTCATCTGTTCAAGGTTACAATGATTTTATATAATAATTTCTTTCAAAAATTTATCTGAAATTTAATGTTCCAAAATTAATCAGACCAATGCTTATAGCAATACTTGTTATCTTTCTTCCAACAGTGGGGTGTTGTCAGAAGGACAATGACCATCAACTACAGTTCTTTTTCCAGCCAAGACAGGATGCAGAAGAGGGAATCTTTGCCGCCTGCATCCCAGCAGTGACTGGCAGACAGCCTCTCTCATCCCCTTCTTAGGGAATTTTGAGAAGGAGATTCACACCATGAGGATATAATGGACATATGCTGCAGGGCTCATCCCCAATTAAGCAAGACCAATTATAAGTTAGATCTTTGTCCTTCAAATATACTTCCATTATGCAACTCTGAGCCCTGTCCCAAGTATTTAATATAGTGCAAGAATAGGAAGGATCCACTGGAGCTTCCCACTGCAAAACTAAGAACTATGACTGGAAGACAACAGCCATCCTGAAAGGCCTTTGCTTCAATTTACTGTGTAGGAGGATTATACAAAATGTAATGAGCTTAGGCTAAGTAATGTCCTAGAGGATGTACATCACAGATTTTCTCATAAGATTGAAAACACCTTACCTTCCAGTATTATTCATAATTACTATTGTTGTCCAAATTGTTTCCCTTAGAATCATTGTTCTTATAGCTGTCATCACTGACAGCTTTTTAGTCTTTCGATTCGCCTTGAAAGTAAAGAGAAACTGTAAATTGTTTTGACTAACGAGACTGGTAACACGTATGAAATGCTCAGGGACAGTGTAATATGTACCAGCAGCATTACATGGTATTTGCAGACATGGGGGGAATCACTTTAGACTTCCACAGTTAACTGTAACCTCTTTAAACTGAATTGCCATTTCTGCAGTAGCAGAAACAAGCAATCCCAAAGATAGTTACCTATTCGCACTGGCCTAGAGGAAATCTAAGAAGTTGTCAGTGGTATTATCCTTCTTCCTTCTCTTCCCTCTCCCCACTGCTTGTCTTCCATATTCTGATGGCTGTTTATGAGCTCAGCTGTCATTCTTTGCACCAGGGAAAGATAGATGGGACACACCAACCTCAACCTAAGTGACCTTTGGATGTGACAAGATTTTTAGGTCAGTCCCGCTAAATGGAAGCCTTGGTGTATCGAGGCTCGCCTCAGGGTGAAATTTCCAGTGAATTTATTATCTCCCAATGCCCTTTGGACTGCTTCCCACCATCAAACACCATGGCAGCACTCGGAACAGGAAGAAATACATTAACTGGAATCTGATCGTTTTAAAAGGTTACAGCTGCCCAAATATAATTTAATTTCATACTTGCCCTTTGAGGGTTTGGTGTATATTTTCATTTTATGACTGCAAATGATAAAGCTCTTAAGATTCCAGGCAATAAAAGGGAAAAGGGGGGAGAAAGTATTTTAAGGGTTAGAAGTCTATTCAGTTCATAGTCAATGAGCAAAGTGACAAATCAGCTTTTTTTTTTTTTTAATCTAACATTTCCTCATTTTTTTAGTATTCATTTCTTTCTACACTTGATGTTGAACAATACCTTTTAGTGAAATCAAACCTATAATGCCACCCAGTGTGATACGGAAGAAACATTTGATGTGCAAGCACCTACCTATCCTACATCCTTTAAGGACTTGATTCAGAGTAGCAATTAATGTGAAATGAAGTTATTCAAATTAATTGATTAAAAAAAAAATTAAAATCAATCAGACTTAAGAAAATGCTTAACTGTAAGTATAATACTTTGAGTTCTGACTAGGTAGGCCAGGACTTCTTTTAGAATATCTTCCTAACTTCTTCTGTCCGAGTTCAGGTCATATCACAGTTCATCTACCCAGGCCCACAAAGTAGGACAAAAATCAGGGTACCCACCACTGCTTTTGAGGAAGTCCAACACCTGTGCAATAATGAAATTCTAATGCACAAGTATATGGGATATGACATCCTAGTACTCAACACAAAATGCTGGGAAATTATGCTCATTCTTGCTTTTTCCCCACTTCAAGTGAAAGCAAGCACTACACACTGAAACACAAGCTACCACATAAATGAGAGCTTGGCCAGCTTGGACTAGAGGTAGGAAATTAGGAAATGTTGAGTACTCATGTCTTTCATTGTACCCAATGAAAACTGAGTTCCCGAAAGAAAGCAACCTCACCATCAAACATTCTGATACAATTCTGACGACTTGCTTCCTTTCCGCAAAAGAAATCATGGGAAAAATAAAACAGCTGTGGAAAGGAGGAAGGATTAAGTGCGAATGTTGCATATCCTATTTTCAAAGCCACCATAAGAAATTAATTATTGCTGGGCTCCCAAATCTCTTCAGGCCCCTTTAAAAATACTATCCAAACTTACGTTGATATATACTGTCCAAATTACTTTCGACACAAGTGTATCAGACCAGCACATAGCAAGAAGCAAGGCTGCCATGATAACAGGAATGGGATGAGTAGCATTGATTTGCCTAAAAAGAACTATATTCCAAGCAGCTACTGGTGACAAGCAGGACAGTGAGTTAAACATGAGCTATACATACATAGCATACTGCTTACCCCAAACATCAATAAGCCCCGAATTTGTAAAGTATCGGAATATTGAACAAACACCAATAAATAACAGATACTTAAGGACAGTTAAACCTACTACAAAAAGTAGCACACCTATTCATGTTTCTATTGTGAATTTTCTCATTTTCAGAAGTTCAGAGTTTAATGGTAAAATCAACACCAGAGATAAAATAGGACTTCAGCCATGTTCTTTTGCCAAATTCAGCTAGATCCATTTGGTTCCCTTAGTGAAATAAATATGCTGCTGTATTCTATGGTAATGGCCCAAAACACTTTAATAACACTATCACAATCTGTAATGTTTTGGTGCATTAACAGAGAACACACTGTTGTAATTTGTAAAGAGTGTTTTGAGCCATGAAAAGGTAAAGAAAAATTAGGAAAAGAAAAAGAAAAAGACAACACTTTGTTGCCAGATGCTATTTTCACACTCCAGCATGGAGAAAAGTATGACCTGCAGAGTGGACACTCCACCTTCAGAAGGGCAGTGACCTGATGGCCCTGATGCCGAGGTGTGCTGGGGGACAGCTGGCCTTCCCCAACACAGCACCCATGAGGAGGCATGCAGGGTCACTGCTTTTTGGGCCCCTGAGTGCATCAGGCAGGGGAACAGATACCACCCCTTGTGGCACCTCACATCTCTGAGGGATTAACCTCATTCCCTTGCACAAAAACTGGCAGTCCCAGACCCCTCTGGGAGAAACAGACACTGTACCTATAGAAAGGATCTGAAAAAATAAAAACCACTCAACAGCAGTCCCCAAAGACAATTTGACTCCTTCAATATGCCACAAACAGATTGGCCCCGTCAGGCACCGCTGGTGCAGTATGTGGCACAGCTGTGGTTGCTAGACCGAAGTACAGCTCACAATACGGCTACAAGATTCTGCTGTAGTGCAGATTTTGAAGAGAGAGCAATCACTCTAAACAGCAAGACACAGAGGTGCAGATATAGCTGGAAAATGCTTTTAAAAATCTCTATTTCTACTACCACAGGAGCACCTGAAAGTGCCTTATGGCTTTTCTGTTGTCTTGATAATCACAGGATACTTAAAAACATACACTGACTTTTTTATTTCTTTCTTGTATGCATGCTTCTGATTTTGGTATTTTGCTTTTTAGTTTGGTTTGTATGTTTGTCTATGAGGGAAAGACAGTAGCTTGCTGACAGGCCTGCTCTCTGCAATTCTATAGTTTGTCAGTCTCTGAGGTAGATGACTTTACAAATTAGCAGTACACTTATGGTTGGATAACTTATCTGTGATGTGACCAGTCTCTATGGCTAAGGGGTCAAGGAATCTAAATCCTAAATCTAAAGTAGTCTGCAATGTTTTTCTCCTTAGCTACCTAATGAATGGACAAGAACAGAAACAGGCCACTGGTAAAAATGGCAAACAAGGCAGTTATGCAAATTGAAAGGATACTTAGAAGCCAGCCTCGGAATTCAGACTCTAAATCAAGACACCAACAGAGCTCATGTGGGTTACAAACTTAAAAGCTAGTGTTGTAGTGGGACCTATAGGTACTGTTGCCTCCACTTTTCTTGTTCAGATTCATCTGACAAAGCTGACTGTAGGGGAAAACACTAAGCACTAAGGAGAAAAGGAATTTGAAGAAACTGACCCTAGGTACTGGGGATATAATTGCACTCTGATTTAAACCTCAGGAACAGGCTTATGCTATCCAGGCACAACAGAATAATGAAGTTCAACGCTCCGAAAGTTACATCTCCAGATACTATGGTATCTTCTATTGAGCTTGGTTCAACTGATGACTGTGGAAAGAAAACCAACAGAACAAGCATCCAGACCTCAGCAGATTGTTGTCTAATGCTTAGATCTACAGTTTACAGTAACAAGGTATTTCAGTTTCAAACTGTGCCTAGTATTAGCCTCCACTCATAAAAGCTGCTCAAATATCCCGGCTGGTAACAGTTAACCATGACAAGGAATCAGACATAAGAACGACAGGATGAGAATAAGAGCACAAAAACTTTTAATGGCTTCCACTGTTTTTGCTATATGCAATTTATATCAACAGCCAGTGATACTGTCCCCATGTACAGATTTACTGTGCTGTTTATTTCTGTCCCATTCTGCCTTGTCAATTGGAAATAACCTTAAAATTTTGAGAAAAAAGAATAGACATAAGACTGAAATAAGAAATAAGACATAAATCAAAATTCTTACATGTTCATATATTACAGCAATCTGCATCTGGTAACAAACCATGTCATATGACCTAAGTACAACAAAGCTAGCAAGATTTCAAGGGAGGTTCTCTTGTGTTAACTTTTGGGATGCATGCAATGCAGTAATTTGATTTGTGGACCTAAAGGAGTAAGTGAATGTCAGTAAGCAGTTAGTTTTGTGTAAGTCAGCTCTTCTCACTGTTGTTATTTGTTATTTGTAGCATTGTTCTGCAAGCTCTGAAGAGTGTGCATGTTAGTGATTTGCAGTTTCCCTGTGTGTTTGTCACAACGTTCTGCTGAGGCACACTGTAAATACACACTATTGGCAGAGCTCAGCACAAAGACAATGAATTCCAAAAATATCTAGAAAAAATCAGTAGTATGACAGCAGCTTTCATGTTTTATAGGAGGCCTATAAGCCCCCAGTTTATGGTTTCAAAGTGAGTCCCCCACAGCCGCCAAGTCCCACTCAGCGTGGTTTCCCGTCCCCGTCTGTCCCTGTCCTCCATCCTCACCTCCCTGGACCGTTTGCTCAGGATTATACAATCTTATTTGCATGATTATATAATCTTCTTTTCAGCAACATCCCTCTGAAAAGAGCAAACAACATAATAGGAAAACCAGCAGCATAAGCCAACTATTTCAAAACCCAATGTCTGGAATGCACAAAGGGCACAAAGTAGGAGAGAAAAAAAAAAAAAGTTGTTTTGTTTTGTTATTTTCATACAGACCTTTCCAGGGAGAATTAATTCCAAACAAATACAAGCCACCAAACACCTCATTCTGTGAAACACAAACACTTCACAGGTTTGCTCTGTTGTCGATGTAGGGAGGAAGGCAGTGTTTCAGTTACCTCAAAGTGTACATACAAAGGTGTTTTCTTACTTCTTTCTCAACAGAAGCTACTTCAGGGCAGCATAAGACAATTCTCAGGTATTTACCCCACCCAGTTTAAGACTCTGGCAGACAGGTGTTGCCACTGCTGCTATCCTGACACTGGCTTTATCTTGCCAGTCAAAGTCATAATATTGACACCACCATTCGAACCATCCGAAGGCCCAGTTACATCACACAGAAGAATAAACAAAGTCTTAGCTGATACATATATGTCTTTGCTCCTCGAGTTTTCTCTTCTCTCATACACTTCAGGCTTTGTCCTAGACAGGACGTTGTGTAAGTGAAGACTGTCATACTCCAATCTGCAAACAGGCTCTTCTGCCGGCTGCTAAAACTACTTCTGATGTCAGTTACTTCAGCAATATTCATCTAAAATTAATGCCTTATAAATAATCAAGGAGTAATCTGCTTCCGTCTGTCAGGCTAACCCCAGAAAGAAAGAAGTGTAACATTTTTGTGAGAGAAAAGAAATTAAGGATGACCTGACCTCACAAGTAT
>NW_009924277.1:48503-84340 GCF_000696875.1 Nestor notabilis | reverse complement strand
CACTCTTTCTTGCATGACCTATTTTTCCCTGCTCACGCCACAGAGACGTTTCAAACAAATGGCCAGTAATTCAGACTACTTGAAACACAGAGGGTTGCCACCCAAACAAGACAGTTGGGCATCTTAATGGCTTTGTCAGGTTTCCAAAAGGTTTTAGTGATTTGTTATCTCTTCAAGCTGAAGTAGAGCTCTGTTCACCTACTCCATGAAAGACAATGTCAAATGTTATACTTTTGTAGAAATTAGTGCAGTAGGTATGGACCATGGCCTAATATTCTGTTGTGTATCACACGGTGCGAATGGCTCATGTGAAGAAGTACGCCGTGTACATATATGCAGTATACTTAGTGTGGTAACACAAACTAACATAAGGAATAACTTATAGCTAAAGAAACTATTTATAGCTTGAGTAAGCCTTCATATTGCCTAAGTTCCAATGCTGGAAATACTTTCAACATGCTTTTGAAAGATGCTTAAAACTATGGCCTATTAAATTCCCCTAAGATTTAGAGAACATCCGTTTCTACTACTAGAATCGGATTCTGTACCAGTTCATACCTACAGTATGAACCCACAGTATGAACTGTGATTTTCAACCTTTTCATTTTGAGAACTCCACAACCTTCTTAGTTAAGAGACAAAGACCAACGTATCATGATATAAAAGCCTACCTACAACAGGTTAGCTGTTCTGAGTCACCTTTCAGACCCATTAAAAGTACTAATGGCCCCCTGGCAGAAAATCACTGAATTATACTATTATCTGGTATTTAAGGTCACTACAAGAAAAAGGCACAGAAATGACCATCTTTTGCTAGTCACAGAAGTCAAGAAGATAATAAAAAAATCACAGAATGGTTCGGGTTGGAAGAGACCTTAAAGATCATGCAGTTCCACCCCCACTACCATGGGCAGGGACACCTTCCAGTAGACAGGGTTGTTCAAAGCCAAATCCAACCTGGCCTTGAAAAAGAGAGTAAGAGAAAGGTTGAGACAAGAGAAAGACAACAGAAAATGGAAAAAACACAAGAAATGAGATGAAAGAAAAATAAAATAAATGTGTGCATATGGAAGATGAGGCAAAGGACTGGGTTTCTTCACACTGAGGATTATATGTAAAGAGACAACAGTATGAAGCTGAAGGCTGGCAAATACAAAATAACATGGAAAAGACACTGCTTGCACTATTTCCATTGTCCAAATGTCAAATGCCTTCTGGGAACCCAGGGGCTGGAGGGAGCAGGAGTAATAGCTGTGTAAGCATCTTGTAACAGGTTCTTCTTACAGGGATTTCTTGAAAACTGTTAGGCTCTGATGATAGCCCATATGGGGTCAGGAAGGCTGGAGAGAATGCTGGCTGCACTTTTTCCAGGCTATTTGCATATGTTCTTTAGTATGCAGAATGTCTCTGTATGTAATTGAATTGTTGTTTTTGCCTCTATTAATACATATGCAAATGAGTCAGTACTGCAGCTGTGCTGTATTAATCATATGTGTGCTTCTGTCTGTCTGCCCTGCAGGCTCAGGGTCGGAGGGAGGGGGAAGAGGGAATTCAGTCTCTTTAACCTACAAGGAAACTCACTCATGCAGACAGAGGTCTGCTAGCAAACAGCAAGCCCGAGTTACAACTGGAAGGAGGATAGGCTCGTCATTTTTCAGTCTTTTTCATCTTTCATAGATATGGATAGAATCTGAAAGTTATGCAGAAAGGACTGTTAAAATAGATAAAATGAATATGCTACCACTGCTAATTCTTTCCCCTGGAGGGCTGAGGGGGGAGTTATAATCTGACAACCACAGTGTAGCCACAATATTGTTTTACCATGTGTATTTACTGCCTGTAAATGTCCACTGTGCATATGTTCACTCACAGTACTCAATAAAATACAAAATATTTATATATAGTCTGTCATAATGATTGTCTTTTGTAAATTGAATGGATTCCGATAAAATGATGTGATCAAGCTTTTCATTCAAATCTATTTTGATAGAATATATCGAGTTTACCCGTAACATTGTATAAGATTATATCAAAGGCAAGTATGGGCTATTTAGATGCCAACTACAAATCATATTTACCCACCATGAACAAGATTTATTTGAGCGGATATGTTCAGTGGTTCATGCTTTTACACAATCTATCACAATCTCTAGCTCTCAGCAGGTAACCAGAAAGTGAGGACTAGTTGCATCTTGGTGTTTTGAGGGAGGAACTTTTTACATTTAAAAACAGGGATTGCTCAAAAATGCCCTTGGCAACCAATAGCCCCTCATCCCACATCTTACTTACGTAGTTTAACAAATATTTTTAAATCATCATTAAGACTTCATAATAAATAAGAAATCTTTGGAAATTCAAGTTTTTGAACACAATTTACCCCACAGTTACCCACAGATCTTTGCTCTGTTTAGGTGGTTGTAGCTTCACTTATATGAAGAGTACTATGCCCCATTTTTCTAGATGAAGAACTAGACCTTGGTCTTCAGTCATCTCTTTTAAAACTCTCATCTTGGCTACTCATTTTCAGAACAGGTGGTGAATATCTAGTGGCCAACACATTCACTTACAAAGCCAGGAACAAGTGGTGGACAGAAGGAGGAAATACAGAATCTGCATAACGCAGCAATTTTAAAAGCTATTTAAAAGGGCATCCAATAAAAATGTATACATATTACGTTGTTTTATTACTCCTATTATTATCATTATTTGTGATGGCCATCAGAAACAGCATAGCAATACACTGAGCTAATGGCAGATGGACAACTGCCATCTTTTGGTTATGCTAATGAGACATGTCACTTTTCGCATAGTTGGCTGTTTATTCCCCAGATGTGTGTGCTCACAGTGAAAAACTAATTCTACTTTTTATGCTTAAGTGGATTGCATGAGTATTATAATATTGTAATTAAACTATGCACTAATGATTTATTCCCTACAAATTAAGTCAGGGTCCTCTTAATGAGAACAGGTAAAGTAGAAATGCAAACAGTGGAAGAATACTGACTCCCACTGCTGAAAAGCCATCTTAGATGGTATTT
The DNA here is from genome assembly GCF_000696875.1 of Nestor notabilis. NCBI lineage: Eukaryota > Metazoa > Chordata > Aves > Psittaciformes > Psittacidae > Nestor > Nestor notabilis. The sequence goes on along the minus strand of NW_009924277.1, from coordinate 81,302 downwards.
AAAGGCAGACATTGCCCAGCAATAGAAGGAAGAAGCTGGCACTGCTAAGAAATGGTTTACCTTCTTGTAGGCAAAGAATTGATTACAGTAATATCTCAAAGAGGTCATGAATGTAGATTGCAAAGTAAATTAATAACGGATAAAGTACTGCCATCCCTTGGCCACATTCTGTAGAGACAGTAATGGGGCATAAGACTTCCCAATCAGAAATATTTCTTATGTCTTTGGAGCTCTGGCAAATTGGCTCCCCAACAAAAGGAAAGAATCAATCTTTCAGTGTTCAGATGTATCACTACCATTATCATAGAGTTTTCTCAGGGTATTCTCTCACAGATTTGAGGCACTGTAACACTGGAAGGCCAACTGCTAATCTAGTCAAAACTGCTTATCTCTACAGCTTATAGGAAGAAATCAGAAAGAGATACACAAAGGTAAAAGAAAAAGTGCTTGACAATTAATGCATGAGAATATAGTGCCATTTCTTCAAGAGGGAGAGAAATTCTGTCATCAGCAACTTTTCAAATTAAACTTAAGGAGATACGTCAGAGAAATAACCTGAACTGGCAACTGGAGAGACGTAGCTCATTCCCACAATGGCACAGAAGCCAAAAGGATGCTAGTATGCTAGAAAAAAAAAAGGGTATCTGACTGAGCAGGCACTCCTCATGCTTTATTTTTATTTCATAGGCAACAGATGTTTTCTGTAATAATCATGAGACCATTGAACAGTCTATCTTCTGATCAGTGACTGTATACTTGTTAAATAGCTCTATCCTTTTCGTTTCCTTCAAGTAAAACAAACATGGAGACTACAGATGATTGCATGAAATCTAGAAGCAAGGTTTTCCAAAGGAAAATTTGCAATGAGTCAGACACCTAAATAATAGCAAGACGACAACTTTCAGAAGCACTTAAACTCCAAATGGGTTTAACTTTTCTCAAAATCTAGACACTTATGTCAGTGCCTGCATGTGGCCCAAATTCTCCTAAAAATGTGGTCCAGACTATGTGTGCTGAATTCCACTGAAATTCAGTCCTTGGTATGCATTTACCACACCACTGAAAGTAGTAAGAAAAAACAAAATTGACCCAAGTACTTAACAAAGAAAGCGCAGACTAAGAAACTTGGACAAATTATTTTTCCCAATACATTTGAGGTCTACATCTGCTCCTCATCTCGATACAAACAGCCACAGAGAATCAATCAGGATTCTTCAAATGGCTGGTCTTCAGAACTAAGACCCAGTTAAAACGCTTTCACACTCGTATGCTGACACAAGGTTCTCCTGATCTGTATAGTGATAGGTTTAGTCATAACGTTGAACATAACCACCAAGAACCATAATGTCCTGTTTCATGCTAAGATGAGGAGGGAAGAAAGTTTGAATGTGGGCACTCAAAACTTTCTGGGGTGTTCTTCCAACAGCAGATGTTTGCAAGCTATCTGTATTACATCAGATTGCTATACTGTTTTGACAGGACACAAAATGTCCATATAGTAACACTATACGGGCAGCTGTCATTATACATCCAGCATCATCTTTCAATACAGTTATGGGTATATACAGCATTTGTATTACTGCCAATTAATCAGTCATTGTCACTATCTGGTTATCAAACAAACGATCTGGGAAATCTGAACCATTTGCATTCCCAATGGTGCAGATTTCTCTCAGATCAGGTGATAAAGTCCTTTGTTTCCTAATGCTCAGAAAGCACTCCGGTGGTATTTTTTCTCAGAAAAGAAATCACAAGATACCATTTTATAATGAATTTGCTCAGACTCCTCAAACCATGTATTTCATACTAGGTATACCCAAGCTGACCAGTATCAGAATAATCACTTGAGTTTTACTTTGTGTAAAACTTGTTACATGATCTCTATGCTTACAGCTTTGCATGTTGATCTTCGAGATGCAGGAGTATAATTCCCTTATTTGCTGATAAAAAAACCCCAAACATCATCTTCATCCTCTGGAAGTGTTTAAGGCAAGGCTGGATAAGGTTTTGAGCAACCTGGTCTAGTGAAAGTTGTCCCTGCTTGTGGCAGGGGGGTTGGAACTAGATGATCTTTAAGGTCCCTTCCAATTCTAACCATTCTATGTAAGGCATGTAGCAGTACTTCCAGTTCATTAGCCTTATTCCAAAACACAGTGGCAAGGCTATGTTCAGTTTTGCTCTCATTCACTTGAAACAGAATCACCATGTTGCACTACTGTTTAAGAACAAGACCATATGACATTCACATGGGTGAAAATCAACTTAAGAAACTTGTGTGCTAACCAAGAAGGATTTTACTGCAATGAGAACGTATTTTAAAACGATGCTTCACATAGTGTTTGGGACTGAATCTTCTCATTAACAGAGGAAAGCTAAAACCTTTTTTTTTTTTTCTGATTGGCATTTATGTCGTTAAATGTGGGTATGAGTGAATATGCAGAATGGTGAATATGTATCAGAGGACAGGGTCAAGCATTCATCTTGTTAGTTCCAGCTTCTCCAACATGGCCCTGTCCATCTATTCCTTTTGTGACATCTAACAATGTCAGTTTTAGTTTCCATTCTTATTGAGTCCTTAGTCTTTCTGTAGATACTGGGAATAAAGGCAATTATGTATGGATAATTGTGGCAGATATCAGACGACAGAATCTGTATATCCCAGTGGGGACTCTAAGGCAGGGAGAGAAACAGAGGGCCTCAGATTATGAACCCGTCAGCTGATATTACAGTGGATTTCAAAATGAGAGATTACATTTTCACTGACAAAGAGTATGTTTGCCACAGGAAAAACAGTCAGGTGTTAGTTGTTCCTCTATAAACACAGCGTGCATTTCACTTGCAAAACAAAAAAAGCATTTTTGACAACCAGGCATAAAAAAGTACTTCCTGTTGATCTCACAGTAAAAAACCATGCCCCGACTTAAAATTCTCTAATGAAATAACAAAGACATGTTTATCACTATACAAATAAACAAGAAAAATTCCTTGGCTTTGTCTTCACTAAGATAATGTTGTGTACCAAATTCTGCTGGGAGCAACAAACTAAGCATTGTGTCAGATTCTTTGATCTCCCCTGAAAACTATTGCTTTTAGTATACAAAGCCTGAAAGATGAGTGATAGGGAGGACAGAAGAAGAAAAGAAGGAACATTCTACTTTTCTGACCTTCTACTGCCTGATGACCAGATGACAGAGGGTCTGTAGGGAACTCTATGTTTATATGTAACTTAGGAGAACGTCTGAAGGAAGTAGAGTTCCTCCCTGAAAGAGACTGAAATGGCTGCGCATTCACTCATGCCTTTTAAAGGTGGTTTTGGACCAGTTCTTCACAACAATCATCATGAATGTTTCTTCATAACCAAAGAAACAGTCATCACTGAGCTAAACTTGATTTGGAGCTAAATGGAGTTTGAAAGGCTCAATTCTTCTAGGCAGACAGCTATGCTAGATGAAGCTCCACTCACAGGAGCATGGGTGAGAGTCCATTCTGAGTACTGTATCACAAAACCTTTCTCAAAAGACATCTAGCCTATCCAACTCTTTCAGATTTCAATTTTTTCCAGCATATACATACCCTTAAAGATCAAGTCTGAAAGATTTGAAGGAGTTTACAGATAGTAATTGGAACCTCTCCCACTAACTGGCTGCCAAACACTTTTTAACTCCAGACTAAATAACATGTAGCAAAACAACATACGTGAATTCGGTCAATACTTCCTTTTTAATGTTCTACTTCATACAGAAACAAGAGGCCTTTGAGGTTTTCAAATTTTCCACAACCTAAGCTCATCTTAAGATATTTATGAAGTCAGTCACATTTGCACAAAGCGCACCTTTATATAAGGAACTGTATTTGAGATAAAGCCTATTTTACTCAGAATGCTTCAACCCACCACATGCAGCGATACAGCCGAATGCTGGTGCTGAAATGAAAGTAAACCATCCTTCCATCTTACTGGAGCACTGTTGCATTATTTTAGGACTAGCTTGAATGACCATAAAAATAAGGAGAATTAGGCTCAGATCTTTATTTTCTCATTGCTAGCTAGCTCCATTTTTCCCCTCCTTCTTATATGTGTGTTCATGTGTGTTTGGCTATTATAAGCATTTTATCAATACCAATGTTACTTCTCAAAATTCATTTCAGAGGGATGACTTTTATGGCTCCCATGATTCTTATCCACCTACGGTATTTGTAACTCACAGAATCAGAAACTAACACACAGACAGTGTAGCTTTCCATATAAAGGCACAATAGGAATGAATGTATTAACCTCTGTGGTGCATGGAATGTGTCAGCTTACACACTGGCAGCTATTTCTGTGAAACTCAGCTAACTTCCGCTGGCTGTGTTAAAATACAAAAATTAGAAAACTCTTCCCCAGAACTATGTCCCACACTCTCGTATGCTGGCCAAACGACTGAAATATCTGCTGTTGCAGAGTCTACCTCATACTGATGCTGGCCAAACTGAGTTTCAGAATTCACTTTCCACGTACTGTTTATAAATGCTGAGCTTTTCTAAACAGGTATAAAGCTCCGCTGTTCCATGCGACTTGGCAAATATTAACAAGCAGGGAGACGAATTAGCAATGGAGAGTATGGGATTTTTTTGTTTGCTTCTACAAAAGAGTGTCAATCCAGGTTTTGCAGAACCAGAGATGATTTGGATCTTTATTTCATTTTAGTCACAAATTTTAGCCAGCTTTATCCTAACCGCAAAACACATGTGGCAGGTAACAAAATTCAAACTGCGGAGATGAGTATCACGTTTGCTTAACTCCAGTGACTCGACTGGGGTTGTGGGGCTGATCCGAAGTACCTGAGGAACACTTACAACTCTATCATTAAGACCCATGGACACCATAATACCTCCAAAAGGAAGAGTGATATTGTGAGCTTTGAATCAGATACATCTGGCAACCAGGCCAACACTTTTTAACATAGCTCAAAAAAAATCTTTATTATCTTTCCACCTGTTTTCTAATTGCCTATGTTAAATTAGTATAATCGCTAATTATCTGCACTACAGCAGTGCCTAAGATGTGCTGGGTACCATAAAACACTGTAGGAGGGGGCAGTCATTGCTCTGAAGAGCTTACAGCCCAAAAGGACATAATCACGTTAAGGATTTTTAAGTAGTTTAAAAGTGCTTGTCAGGACAGAGCTTTTCTGCCCCACAATATGTATTCTTTATCTGATTTACACCTAGCCAGCCTTTACAGCCTGATTCAGAGCTAGCTAATGGGAAAGACAAGCAAACACACGGCTCTGAGGAAATTTAAAGTAAAATTGACAATAAAGACACAAAAATGTAACAAAAAGTTCCCGCAAGGCGAAAAGAAAACGTGTATGATTTGATGATTGGTTTGCTTCAGATGCAAATTGTAAGCGAAGAGAACAGACTGAAGCCCCCCTGTTAACTGCATTGTGTTCAAATGGAAGAGAAAACTGGTTTTCATATTTACTTAACCTTTGCCTCTTCTGCATTGTTTTTGGACTTACCTGCAGTTGGAGCGGGCCTAAGCCTGGTGTTGCTGCGGCAGCAGCTGCCATGGTAGTTGGGATCAGCTGAACGGGGTAAGGGTCACCTAAGTAAGAGAATAATAGAGGCGTCAGCACCTTTTATCTACTCTCCACCTGCAAATTAAAGTCCTGCATTCACTCTTTCCAAAAGCCTTCTTTTGTGTGCCTTGTTGAGGCCTAATGAAAAGCTCTATTGTGCAGCCTTTTACTAACACTCTTTTCACAATTCTGGCTGAGAGAGGAATGTGAATAAAAGGCACAAGCAATTAAGGCGGAAACCTCATCCTTTTTCATGATGTATTTAGGGAAATGGAAAAAAAAAGTGCACATTGATCAGAAGGCTGCACTTCAAAAAAAAAAAAAGAAAAAGGAAAGAAAGAGGATGGGGGTGGAGGAGAAGAAAAGGAAAAAGGAAAACAGTACAACCTTGATAAGATCACAGCATCAGAAGGGGACAAATTTACAAGCTTGTCCAGAATATGAAGTTAACCAAACTCTGCTCACTGTTAGTAAACTGAGCCTCACACAGATCAGAAATGGTACTCCCCTGACTACTGTGTTTTCGTTTAGGTGAGAAAAAAAAAATCCTGCTTTAGTTTCAGGGTTTGATCCTACAACAACAAAAAGCATGTGAAGTTGAGTAAATCAGATACAAGCCTCCGAAATTCCTGCGCCAACTCTGCTTCATAACTTGTGATTCAGTTTTGCTTCAGAGGGAAAACTACTTCAGTTCTACTAAGAACTGCATTGTGCTGAATGAGATAAAGGGACCCGGTAAAGCTTTAAGAAAAAGGAAAAAGTTGTAGGCAAAAAAAAAATTCTACCTAAATGTTCCTGTACATTTCATTAGAGAGGTAGACTAGAAGTTTTCCTCCTTTATTGTGCTTTTTTCAGGGGGAAAAAAAGACCAATTAAGAAGGCAATGCAGGCTGTTCCGTACAATTACTATCAGTTACTATTGAATTTAAATCTTTAATGCTATCAAGCCTAAGTTACAGGAAACAAAAAACAAAGAAATTTCTCTCATGCTTTTGAAATGTTAGAAATAAGCTATGTTGGTGTATACATGCTCAGGGAACCTGCTAATGTTTATTTTTCCCATTTATAATGCAACCTTGTTTACAGAGATCTTTTCATTCAAGAATTTTGATCTCCTGTTAAGTACTGTAACTTCTAGAAGTCTTATGTCCAGAAAAAACTGGGCTGGCAAATCATCTTAACAGATATTTAACTTCAACAAATGTGCCTGCTTATATTTGAGAACATCTTAAATAATGCTTTGCTTTTGCTGACTGAAGTCTTACAGGCTTTCAAGGCCGGCCAGCCAAGCAATGGGAATCCAAAGGTCTACCCAGACATTCCTCATTCTTTGCACCAGCACCAGGCTACAACTTCTCTATTTATTTATTTCTTGTCAATGGGCAACAGATTTCCTGATATATCTGCGTTGGTTTTTTTTACCCCCAAAGGATGTGATTGTGCCACATTTTCCAGTTTCACTTTGTTTTAACTGAGGCATCCACTTTTTCTATTTCATATCATTGACTGAATTAAAAATTTTTGGAGAGTTATCTTGTGACCCAAGCAGTGGGCCTTAAACATGTAAAGGCACAGAGAAGAAAGAGACAGTGGTTCAAAGACTCGGGATCAATGGTATTTAGCTGCTTCCATGCCACTAGTAGCTCAAAGATTAATCCCAGTATCATTCTGAAAAACTCCTATCTAGAAGAAGACATTTTGTTCAAGAACCAGCCATGAAATTAATAATTTCTAAAATGCAAAGAAAAGAACAGGGTTTCACTAAAAGAAAGTTTTTCACTAGAATGTTGATTTTACAGCCCATTAAAGTTTTTAGTTATGAATTACCTGTATTAAATCAAAGATATTGAAAGATTAACTTCCACACACTGTCCTACACTCCTCTTCTCTCCACACACATGTATAAATATCAGCCCATCTTCCCACAACCTCATGCTAATTCATAAAACACACTATTCTCGACTTCCAAAACAGCCAGGCAGATTCTCATACTCTCATCTGTTGTGGTAATTCCCATCCTGTATGGTTGTTTTGGTAGATATATCAAGGAGATGCTTGTGAGAGAAGAACAACCTGAAGTCCCCATGGCCACATGCATATCCCATGGCCATGTGCATGGTTACAACGACTGGCTTCGGTGGTGTCAGGTAGTGCCGCTGGCACTGTTTAGGAGACCATACTAGAAAGCAACTACTACATCAATACATGTTAATGTTTTTCAGAATTCTAAGGAAAAAACTCCATTCCATCCCAAAAACAGATTCTAGCTGTGCAGAGCTAGGCTCTCCTGTCTACTGGGTTGTTTTTTTGCTAGTTTGTTCTTTAAAGGGTTTTACATTTTTCCAGTGCTCCAACATATTTTTAACAAACAAAAACAACAAACAAAACTGAAAGGCATCTGTAACCCACCATGAATCTTTGCACTGTTATGCTTTGGTAATACTCTCTGTTATCTTGTGCTTATTGTAGGGGTTTATCAATTCTTTTTATGAAGAAAAGTACAGCCTCCCTGTGCTGCTTCTCTTTCTCAAGGGCTATTCATAGACAGTATATCCACATTACTACTCCCACGGTACAGACAAGGCAGCAGCAAAAAAGTTAGAGGAAGGTACAACAACAAGCAGAGACACCATCAGGGTTAGCAGTCTGCTGTGTTTGCCCTGGAACAAATGCCTAACTAAAGATCACCTCTGTCTGGAGGTGCTTACTGTCCACAGGAGACAAAACACAAAAAAGCAAGGAATACACTCAAACTCCATGCCATGCCCAAGGTCACTCAACAGGACAGTGGAAGAGCCAAGATTACAACCCACAGGCACCTCCTTGGGCAGTGACCTTCCCAGGGAAGGATCCAGGCCCTGTATCGGTGAGGAGGCCAAGCACATATATACTCACATCACACGGTGCAGGAGCAACTGCCACCCCTGAAAAAGTACTAAGAAAGGCCAGAAGTATCCTCTGATAAATATGTACCTGCTCATTCTTTGCTGTTAACTCTAGAACACAAAACATTTTTCTACTGTCCTTCAATTTATTCCTACATCAGACTGAAGATTTTGCCTGAGCAGTTTTAGTTAGCTCTGAAGTCTAGGAAATGCAGGTCTTAACTATTTCATTATACTTCAGTAAATATCTTATTTTTAGACATAAAAAGTTGCTACATTTTTTTGCCAAGTTCTAGGAACATCTCAGGAACGTAAGGCAAGATGAACAATTATTAGAAATAGATATTTCCCAAGCCATTAAAATTTTGCACTGCTGAAAACACAAATATATTCTCAAACAACTGTATTACACTTCAATTTACAGAATTCACTATCAATCTACTAATGCACGCAGACAAGACTTTAGCTCCCTACATTTTTCAGCTACCCAAAAGAAACATTTTGTGCAGTCCTTTCATGCTCCAAACTGTCTCTGGTTATGCCTGGGCTTTTCTTACAAACAAAGCATCAGAGAGAAGTTTTGTTGTTGTTGCTTTTCTTTAGTACACTATATAGTAAAATCTGGAGCAGGTCAAAGGTTGGGATTTTTGTTGTGAGAACAAGGTAAAAATTATTTCCTTAGCTGACACATTCTTCTCTAAAATATAACTATTCCCAGAGACTTGGTGTCATCACTCTGAAGAACAGAAGTACTTAAGACTGACTACAGAAGGACATGTGTACTGGTGCTACAGCACCTAAAGAAGTGAAAGGGACATGTCAGCCTGGGGAAGCTGATGGGGTGTATTAGAGGTGTTGGTGCATGGTGTGAGCAAAGAAGAATACCAGTGACTCAGGAAAGAATGAAGGGAAGGCTGAGCCCTCAATATGCCAATTCAATAAAAAATGCCAATTCTTTATTTCTCTATCCTTCTTTTGGTCCGTCTTCCACAAACATACCCAGAACCTCTTTCTTGATAATTTATGCGCTGCAACTTCTTTCAATTTCAAATCACACCTTCATCTTTGCCCAAAATAATCTTCCAAGATCTTGCTTACAAGAGGATTTTTCATGAAGTACGTTCACTTTTAAACCACTCTTTCTATGAACTCTCCCTATCAGCCTCCCTGAAAACACTTTTCTGCGAAAGTAAGTCATGGTACAGAGCCAAGTGGACATTCTGTCCCAAAACACAAAATAACAACCCTGTGTTTAGGAACCTGGTTTTCAACTGACTAGCTACCAGGCTCTTGTATATTAAATGATTGTATGCTTGTGCAAATACAACAGTGGCTCTTAAACCATTTATATGTTTTGCAAAATTTTATCAAAGGAGTTCAGTAAGTTAAAAAACATTAAGACTTCTTTTAAAAAGAGAAAAGAAAGCATAGGAGCTAACATTATGTGTGTTACAACATTCATCTAAACTAGTAAGATGTTTTTTGTATTCCTTTTTCTGTCACTCATCTCATTTATTTTCCTTCATGGTGTAATCCCCCCCAGTGTCTTGTCTTGTCTCCTGACAGGCTGCAAGCTCTTCAGAGCACGCACAATTGTCTTACTTGCTATATAAATCAAGTTACATGCTAATGTTAAATTATAATGTTTTGACAGGAATTTTAAGATGAACCTGATTATATGAAACAATAGAACACTCTGATATTTTTCCTGGAATTTTCTTCTTTTAAACAGAAAGATACCAGAAGAGGCAAAGTAAGGGGTTTATTTCCCATGATTTTTTTTTAAACTTATTGTTATCCTCATACCTGTCTTTCAAGGACAGCAAATGAAAAAAGTTGGAGGTCATGAAAGGAGAAGAAAAAAGAAAACAGTGTACAGAATATAAAGAGTAGGAAACAAAAACAAATTCTTAATTCATAATTTCTAAAACCAGTATGCTAAACTAAATTCCATGAAAAATACCAGAATAAACATTTCCTTACAGTAGATTCTGCCAAATGAAAAGGAATTCTACATTATCTTCCCCCCATTTTTGACAAGCTCTAGAAAAAGCCACAATAATTTTACACTCAATTTATCACTTAAGTGTATTTAAAATGAATAATCACAGCTGATGGCTGACAGGTAAGCCACTGCATCTCTTCACTCATTCATTCTCATCCTCATTACCACTTCCCTTTCATTTTTTTTTTTTTTTGGTGTGATGGTGGATATGTAATAAGAGTAACGGGAAGCTGCAAAAGACATGAGCAGTGTTTCCTGACATCTGGCTCTAGGCTTTAGGGATTTAGATAAATGAGAGTACGAAAAAGATAACCACCACTGGCTTCCAAAACTAAATCCAAACTGGTTCCCCGATTATCTCTGAAGATAGTTCCGGACAGCATTGACTTACAAGGGATTAGCCTACTTAGTATTTTAGAGAAACAATTCAGTCTACAGACGGGATGGCTTTGGAGGGACCTAAAAGCAACCTTCCAATTCCTATAAGGAGGTGAGCAAGACAGGGCCAGGCTGCTCAGTGTTACGTTGGAGGACAAAAGCCAATGGACATGAAGTGAATCAGGACAGTATCAGATTTTCCCCATGTGGACATCCAGATGTTGAAACAGGGTTGTACAGTCTTTGTCCTTAGAGGTTTTCAAGCCCTGACTGAATAAAGCCCTGAGTAACATAGTCTTCTTTCCTAGATGATCCTGCTTGGAGGAAGAGGTTGGACTAGAGACCTTCTAACATCCCTTCCAACCAGAATAATCGTATTATTTCCAGGATGCCTTTTATAGATAGATAGATAGATAGATAGATAGATATACGCACCCCCATAAACACACCTGCTGAATCATAAAATAGCCAGGGTTGGAAAGGATGACCTTAAGATCATCTAAAAGATCTTAAGATCATCTTAATAAATGAGTTATTCAAAAGCTCTGAGTACCAAGGAAAGACAACGTATTTCCAGAGAGGTTTGTACATGCTCATGAATTTAAAAACTGGGATTTTATTTAGTTGCCCAACTGTGGATAATAGTGCCATAACACTAGACATCTTTTATAGCCTAGAAACTGAATTGAAACGATCACCCTGTTTTCACAAGACCCCATTATTTTGCTTATCTATTTTGGTTTTATTAGCATTATTGTGAGAAGTCACACATAGATCAGGGGCTATGAGATTCTTTCAGCTAAAAACAGTCTTTGGTTTTGTTGTAATTTTTTGCAGTCTTGATGCCTTCCGTTGCATTTGCAGCATTACAGAAGTGACATTCTCAAGTATGCTAAAAGGCAAAGTTGTTACCAAAAATTCCTCCTTCTTGCTGTTTCTATCCACAATGCTATTACTCTTTTCTTATCCTGGGGGGAACATGAGGGTTTAGTCATATGCTCGTTCTTTATCAAGGCATAAACAGTAGCCCTGAAAGATGACTAGCATCTTTATAAAGAAGCTACAGTATGTGGTCCTCACAACACATGGTTCCTATTTTTGTCATTCTGATAAAAGCATAGCAATGTCAATATTTTTTTCTTGTGATTTGGTGATTGTCAATGACCTGTATGTCAGCTGATACAGCTGACACAGTTAAATCAGAAATCAGAGCTCAGTTTCTTTAGAAGCCAGACACATGGACACCGAGCACAAGAAAAATTATAAGACAGTCCACATGATACTCCATTGAACAATGAAACATGTGACTGACTGAAAAACAGAGATACATCAGCAAATTTCCCTGAGGAAGTTTATGGTATTTAACTCCTGAACATTAATTTTATTGTACTGTATGAGGAACCAATTAACTGAGAGTTTCATTTTTATCAGACATCAGAATTATTGTTCAGAACATAGATGAATAATAAGTTCAGCATATTTTAATTTTACAAGGCTTGGCTTGTTCATCTCACAGATTTTTGCCGATTTTAAAAGGTAATTAGATATTTCATCAATAACTCTGTGTGCATTATTTTATTTAGAACACTTCCAGCAGTAATAAGCTGATATGTAAGACACATACAATGTACCTATTGTATTTTCAGATTTCCCCCCCTAATTGGATATGGTTGAAATAACGATTAAAGAGCTTTCAGAAAACCTTGTGTTGATGACATCTGACTAAGAGCACAATATCATTTGTTACTACAAATTATCCACAAGGGAGAGGAGGAATGGGCAAAGAAAAGCAACTCTTGTTTCCAAATTTTGGCATATATCCACAAAAAATAACAAAGGTATCAGCAAATAAAAGACTACCTAGAAGCTTTCCTGAGAATTTGTGAATAACCTGGAAAATATATCTGGGCTAAATCCCAATTCCAGAAACACAGACTTGTTACCTATTGTTTCCTGAGAAAAGTAAACAAATTCAATTTCTTGCACACCTCTGTTTAGAAAACAAAGTATGTTATTCTTCATAGAATCATAGAATGGTTTGGGTTGAAAAGGACCTTAAGATCATCCAGTTCCAACCCCCTTGCCATGGGCAGGGACACCATGCACTAACCCATGTCACCCAATTCAACAGCTTCAATCATATTGAAAAACCTCAGGATCAACACAACATAGCACACCACTGTAAAGTGGCTAATCAACATTTCATTTCCTTCTTAACATGACCATTAAATGCTTAAAGAAGAGATGGAATGCAGTTTCCAAAATGAATCTTAGCACCGTTAATTGGGGAGGACCCATCTTCTTTATGAATTTTGGCTATTCTGCATCTTTTAATGGAAAACTAACTGTAAACAGTGCTGCAAATGTAGAACAGAAGCAGCATGGAGAAGCATTCTGTGCTGGTGCATTCTGCTACTTACATTTGTAGAAGAATACCACTGTTCTCAGCCTAACTCCTTCTGCCTTTTCTGTGAACAGGCCCCCAGAAACAGCCCTTTTTGCTTTCACAGATCTTTCTTTCATTCCCTTTAGTAACTCTTAAACAGGAGAGACAACCATGCCTTAATATTCCACATAAAAATCTGTACATATGTGCATTAATAAAAGTATCACACTACCTACGACTGAAGAGCAGCCTCCTCTGAGGTGGAACTATGCAGTTTTTAAAGGGCACAATACAAAATTTCTTCTCTTCTATCACTTACACTGTTTTTATACTTTCAAAGCACTTCACAAATATTAATTAGCTCTAAATAAATTCTAATTATTTCTAAGAGTGGCCCTAGCAGATCTGTATCATCTGGTGTGAAATCTTACTTCAGTGAAGTCAACAGCAACAGCTCCTCAGACCTCAGCAGAGCTGACATTTCACTCGCTATTGCTAAAATGCTGGGAGTCATGTATATTATCTAGCAAGTACCACAAGTGGAGCTGAACTAGTAATAGAAGTAGTAGCAAATGACAGGATTAAGAAATGATGGCTGAAAATAAAAGGAGGAGGGTTAAATGACCTGAGCCAATTTGCATAGGCTAAATGTGGGAGAAGCTTTGCCACAGTTTGGGAAATGTGGTAACAGGGCTCTGGTTGGTTTCAACATCAGCTGAAATGGAAGGTACTCACTCACCTGCTGCTAAAAATGGTTCATATACTTCGGATATTGGGGTTAACTCCTAACATCTATTCATGCCACAGGTCACTAACTTAATTGACACCCCACTCCAAAACATCAATTCCTTATAAAGAGATTTGCATTATACATGTATAAAAATATTACATATTATATATAATTAAATACATACAAAGAGGCTTGCATAAAAATCAAAAATACTTAAATCCCAAATAGCACATAGTGAATGGATAAAGAGCTATGTAGCAAATAAGTAGGTAACTACTATTTTTCTTGCTAATTGTGGACAATATAGTCCATGACATACTGCCAATTTACTTTTCTCATGTGAAAAACACACTCTGGTTGCAAATAACAGTATTAAATATTTTACACACCAGGCAATTATATCTAGGTGTGGGGGTTAAAAATCAACCATAGATTATGAATCTTCTTCTCAAATAGAAATGTAATCCTAATAGAAGTTCCTCCCTCTTTCTCTGCCAACTTTACCACCACACAATATGCCATAGAGAAAAAAGGCGAAGTGTCAACTTGTGTAAATTGTCCCTTATGTAATGCAAACCATCTGTTTAAAAAAACAAAACAAAATGAAAAAACAAGCCACTCCCAAGCATGATCTGCTATGGAGAAAAAGAAAGAAAAAGAAATTTACTTCATTGAATTGGAAGCCAAAGACCATGACCTGCCATGTTAAGTATGGAGAAAATATTTACCCTTGTCCTCCCTGTATTTACCCGATTTTGCAAAATAGTTTGAGAAGTGTAAGTAGATAATTTCCTCTGCACATATTAGAGATTGATACTGTTGTATGCTTTTGAGCATCGAATGTTTCCAGTCACATAGGAACCCAAACAGAGAAACCTCTTTGTTTTCAGTAACAGACAGAATAGCTTTCACACAGTGAAAAGACAGAAGGTCCCTGAGTGTACCCAGCCACTGGAACCTGGCAAAGTGAAGGGGGATAAAATATTGGTATACTCTTTCACTGTTTTTATACTCTTTCCCTGTTCTTCTACTCTTCTGTAGATATCTGCCATGACAGTAATCTAAATGGACCCCTGCTATGACCTGTTATGACTATTTTTGTGTTCTCTTCAGTCAAATCCTCGGAAAAGGAAGTGTGTGTAGAGAAAACAGCACTCCTCCTTTCCACTTTCTCTCTCTGGGTAAGTCGTTAGTCCACTAGAAGCATTGGCTGAGGAACCCTATCACATACACTCTCTGAAACCACTAGGGGACATACATTTGATCCTCTGTTGCTGTAACACAGGTGAACCAGAAAGCACTGAGTAAGTTGGTTCGGTTTCATTATCTAAGTGGAATGAAAGAAAAACAGCAGTATAACTAGGTACTCATTTTTTCTCTTTCACTGACCTCACGACTTGATCACACATTCCCTTCCAGCTGCAGCTGTGCTGGCTGAGGAGGCCACCATCTCCAACCACAGCCCACTGCCAAAAGTTACCACTGTGACCAAGCTGTTTGTTTAATCACTTCCCAACATGTTTCCATTAAAATGAGCCAGTTTAGTTCAAGCAATTTTAACAGAAAGTCCTTGCTACCCCAGCCTGGACAGAAGCAAGTTAGGGAGTGCATAATCAAGAATCTTGGCCAGCATGTCAGAAGCTAGAGGCACAGTGATGAGTGAGAGAGAAGACAGTTCTCTCTACAGCTACTTGGCATGCAGACAGAAGGAGGCAAGTAACCCAGTCATCAGGTGTGACCAATAGCACAAGTGATGAGAGATCTAGTTCTCTATTGCAGTGCTATGGTGGTAGCCACTTTAGCTCAGTTCAAGCAGGCATAGATAACTGTACTAAAGTTTACCATACAAACATTTGCTAAATATCCCTGAGACTTAGATCCTAGTGCCTTTGTCACCCTGAAGGGTGAATGAAGACTTAGTCTCCTAAATCACTCAGGTGCTTTAGAAAATTTTATCCAAAGCTCTTTGGTTTACAGTCTATCACATCTTTGCCAAGTGGACTGATACATAGAAGGGCAAGCAGAAAAGTGGGAGAAATATGTTTTAATGGCCTGTCAAAATCATTACTTGATGTGAACATGTTATAGATTTAAGGCAGCTATGTTTTTCATTGCTACAAGCTTTCTAGGTGTAGCTAAATCCATATATGCTTTTTTGTTTATACTAAACTGTGAGTGAAAAGAAAAAATCCTTTGGTCTACTTATCACTTTTCCTCAGCTTCTCAGTCAAATTCAGTCAAACATGCCAGAGAATCACCAAACACAGAGCTGTCTTTTTCCACTGGCTTCTGCTCAGTCCTAGACCTTGTCACGCTGTTGATTCAAACCCTTACTGCCAGGAGCAGCAGCAACTTTGTTCTTTTTCATTTTCAAGGTTACACAAACGTGCAATGTCATATATATTTCATGGATATGAGGAATGACAGGACTGTCTTACAGTTAATGTACATGGAGTAAAAAGAAGGGAAAAAACCAACCTCAACTCTTTCTATCCAAATCAGACTTCAATAACATGGAACTAATTTCATCTGCCAGATATATCTAACTGGGTGCTTTCCTGACCTTTTCCAGGCCTACAGTTATGGTAGCATTCATACTCAGTGTGGCTTTCAGTTAAACATTCTGTAATGCGAATCACTACTCCCATTTGAAGGAGACTGAGTGTGAAATCACTGGAAGAACTGAACGAGCCTATGCTTTGGCACTGCAGCTGCTGGGGGATGTGAAGTGTTTTGAAGACTAATTTTCAGTAGTGGTCCCCGTCTGTAAAATATTATGAAAAGGGATCAGTGGCCAAAGAAAGTCAAGTTTGCATTCAAGTACTGTATCTACAGTGTTATAGAAACTAAAAGAAATCTGAAATCGTGGGTTAAGACAGTTTAACTAAAGGAATCTTTTCATGTTCTAATTTTATGAAACTGCTGCAGTGGCAAGTGCTCAGTACCTAAAAAACCTGATGAATTCATGGTTAGTCAATGGTACAGATGGATACACTGACATGGACATAATAAAGCTAAACATCCATGCTAGAGACAGAGAACAGGAGAACAAGCAAGTCCTAGATAACTCAGTTCAAAACTGATGTCAGAAGAGTTATACAAGCACAAATGCATGAAAACAAGACTGTGAAATTCATGCTCTAGCTAAGTCTATTCATGGAAATAGAGTTCCTTGGTTATTCCTTAACTTGTATTTATTATCATCTTCTTGACAGGCACATGAAATCCTATAGAAGGCTTAAATAAAATTTAAAAAAAGTCTGGGGAATGTAGAGAACAATACAAATCTTTCAAAGATTAAAAAAGTAGATGCTATATTTTTTAGTGTTAGGCTCTCATAAATATACTCATAGTTTGTGTTAGTCCATCAAACTGAAAGGCATATGCTATCTTTGATCTCTGTGCAGAACCCCCGTTGAGATTAATGTGAGTTCTGTGTGAAGAAAGAGACGAGAATAGGCCCTCAGTTCACAAATAGTAAGCAGGCTGCTTCAGGAAAAAAACACGTTTTTTCTTACAACAGTGTTGAAATTTATTGGGAAGTTTCAAATAGCTTCTTTTCTGATGTATGTATGTATGTGTGGTCATGAGCATGTTCACTTGTCAAAAAGATCTGTCAGAAAGAAGGTGCACAAATCCACTTGTTGTGTGAAATGTTTTGATGTTACTTTGAAACACATACTTCATCTCTGACAATCCTTCTCATATGATAATGACTAACTCTCTATTTTACAGACATCTGCGCAACTTAATGTCTTTGTCCATGGGGCTAGAGGTGATACCTTTATACAGATGGGCATGAAATTGTACCCTATAACCACTTCCAGCTAAAAGAAATCTACAGGACTTACTGCATCCCGCTTTGTAGCTGAAACCAGGAGGAAGAAGGAATCCTTGCTGTGCAGCTGCTGCTAGGGTTCGTTGGTCTGGAGGGAATACAGGAATCATTAATGGAGGCAGCTGACCCTGGACCTGGTGAACAGGAGAGGGAAAATCAAACACGGAATTTTTTTCTGGGGGAAAAGGTCTGCTTGCGTGCTTTCTCTTACTTCTGGTCTGAGAGGTTAGGTTCGAATATGCTCCTCCATAAGGGGGTGTTCCAGTAGCATCAACTTTTCAACCTCATCCTAATTACCGAAGCATTTCATATGAATTACATTAGCCCAAAATAAATCAAAATATGCCACTAATGCATATCACAATTAATGATTCCCCCACGAGTCCATAATGCCTCACACTTCTTTGACTGCAGGGTGGCTTTTTCTTCTCTTTCATTGCACTGTGTAACAGTATCTCTGTCTCAGACAGTAGCTTTCACCCTGGCTGAGCCCAAACACAAAGATACACACACACAGAAGTACAAGTATGTGCGTAAGTACTGTACAGCACAGTCGGTACTATTTTTCTGCCCATATGCATGCATTTACTTGTACATGTGAAAAGAGAAGAGTCTCTGAGATGATAAGAAAAAGGCTGAGACACTTTATTCACAAATAAAACACAGCTATGTCTGAAGTGTTAGCTGTTCAACTTTGCACAGCAACTGTACACAACCATGCAAGCCAGGAAACGGAAAATATTATATTGTAAGTGGATACTGCAGGGGACTTAAGACATGCAGAAATTAGTCATCAAAACTGGAAGGTGGCCATGGCACAACATCTAATACTATTGCTTTTACCCAGTTCTGTTGGTGTTTTAATTGCTAGAAATGGACATTGTCTGTATTTCATGCAGATGAGAAACAAGAAGTTGGCTAGATTAAAATGTTAAATGGATAGTTTTAACTAAAAAACCTCACTCTACTGACCAGATCAATAAGTGAAGGGAGACTGACTCAGTTTTTAAGAGAGGTCATCTAGATTTTTAATGGCACTGTAAAGCTCAGGCATCAGAGATAGTATGTTATCAAAGACTAAAATTCAGTAGCCTGAATTTTCCTTAGGCCTAAAATTTCCTTAGAATTTTCGTTACAGCCTGGTCTGTAGCCTTAAGGAACATGCAGAATTAGGGTGTTGACAGATAACCTTTTTTTTTGCCAGAGATGTAAGAAGGTGTTGCTCCCTTTATTATTGCCTGCGTAACAGAATTGGCAAAAGAGAATGTGTGCCAGCTCCTTGGCTGCCACAGCTCAGACCACAGCATCTTTAATTTAATCTCCTGAAGATCCAGGAGATGTCTTGGTTCACCCAACACTGTTACAAAGCAAAGAGTGATAAGAAATTTGGGATAGTAACCTTTTATGCCAGGACCTGTCAACACCTGTGTGAATGCTGACTTCAGCCCTGTTGCTGGAAATTCTTACAGTGGGAGATTAAGACTGGGACGGAAGCTAGAGTAGATGTAGCTCCATTCACTGAAATAACTTGATCCATTTTTTGTAACTTCAGTATTCTCCTTTCTATTCTGATCCTGTTAACAAGAAGACATATGTACTTCTAATAGAATCACTGGAGAAAAAAGAACATAAAAATGTGATCTGTTCTCTATCCCCACTCTGTTACCCTAGAACTGCCCAATGTTTGCTTTTTCTTCATGTATTTGTTGTGGGTTTTTTTGTTTGGTTGGGGATTTTTTTTTGTTTGTTTGTTGGGGCTTTTTTGTTTAGGGTTTTTTTTAAAGACAAAGACAAAGTAACTGTATTCTTTTAGAACAAAAATGAACAGCCATGTGGAATTTTTGCATAGTACTCTTCTTCGGCAAAAAGCCACAGAACTTTTTTTTTTAAATGGTTTCCAAGGATGAAAGTGACTTTGCCAAGCAAAGAAGCTTCAAAACAGGACTCAAAAACACTAATAGAAAGACAGATGGTTCTACTAAGAGCTTTGCTGCCAAAAAAAACGTTAAAAAAAAAAAAGTGAAAAAAATGGAGTGATGTTATTGAAGCTGACTGCAAAGTTCTCTGATGACTGCAAATACTCTTGTCCCACTGCAAGTGTTAACTCTGCCTCCAGGGCTAATATAACTAAAGCACCACACACACACAAATTGTCATTGCCAAGCCCACAATGTAGCACAAGTCTGCACTTGATTCCAAGTGACTGCCAAATACACGAGCAAAACACCACACTGAAAAATTCCCATTTAGGAAAACATTTACCAGGAAAATGCCCTTTCTTCTTAACTCTGACTGCTGCATTACATTTTTTCAAATCGCTGCTCCTCTTTATCTCTCCAAGGGGCCTTATACCCACTAATTTCAAATGACACAACCCCAGTTGCATTAAGGAGGTAAGAACTATGGAGTGATGAGGATCGTTTGCATGGATACAGAAATAACGCAGTCAAAACAATGTGATTTTCATTCCAGGATGGAATGTATGTAGCACCAGTCGAACAGCTACACTTCATTTTCTCCCAAATACAATTAAGTGCAAACATTAGTTTATTTTAATCCGATTACCTGACAATACGATACAAATTACAGACTCTTCATTTTTATGGCTCATTTAACTACTATATCTTAACTTTCATTATGTTTTTTATCATTATTACCTAGAATTGCTAGGATACAACTGTTTCAAGTGGCACAGAATGCAGGCCCTCCTTCTGAGTTTTACATGAAGGGTTTTTTCCTCTTTTTTTCCCTTTATTTTTTAATCTATTACTATGCAAGTTACATCTCTCACAAATGTTTTATGTTATATAATTTACATACTTTCCAAAGTTTTTTGACAGTAACTTCTTGATACTACATTTCTAATTTGAACATAATGGACTGCAATTCAGAGCTACTTTTTCAGATCCTTCAGTTTGTTGGGCTAAAGTACATAGATGTGTCCATAGAAAGAAACGCATCTTTAACAATCTAAAAATGCATATAGCTGACAAGATTCTCCTCTTGCCAGTCTACCTACATGATTACCTCTTTTTAGTTGTAATTTCCTAAAGGTGAAAATTGTAGTTGAAATGCGCACAGAATTCCCAATGGAATTAATGGGCTACAGTTTCACCTTGTAACTTCCTACCCACTTAACGATGTTAGTCTGGATGATACAAATAGAGTCTTCCAGGGGCCTGTTTTTTCACTACACATACTATTGCCACGATGTCAACAGATCACACAGTTCCTTTATCTTTCTTTTAATTTGAATGCTGGCACCACATATCAGATTAACCAGAAGTATTCTTATACTGTACGACAAACTGCAGCAGCATGGTATGCACAAAAAAGACATACAGTAAACCAACAAAGAAACAAAGTGAATGTCACAAGAGCCATAATATTCTATACAATCAATTCACTAGGTAAGGAATTCATACTTCCATTCACATGACTCTGA
Source organism: Nestor notabilis (assembly GCF_000696875.1). Lineage (NCBI taxonomy): Eukaryota > Metazoa > Chordata > Aves > Psittaciformes > Psittacidae > Nestor > Nestor notabilis. Next base: position 60,071 of record NW_009924277.1, on the reverse strand, counting down.
AAAGCAACCTGGGGCAAGAGGGAAGCCTTTGCTGCAATCAAACACATAAACTGTACCCTTTGGCATTTAGTTTATGAGAAATAACTCCCTTTACGGAAGCAGATACACAAGAGTTCAAACAGTCCAAGAAAGCAAAGGTTCCCTAATACATAATGAGGACAGTAAGTCACCTTCTGTAATAGAAGAAACTGCAACCAAATTTAACCTAGGGTCCAAACCAAAGCAGGGACCCTTCATAATTGGCACTGAAAATCCATAAAGGAGATTAGCCCTACGGAACTTCTCAAGATAAAAAACAATGTGAGTACATGACAAACAACTAATCTACCATCCAAGCGGGAAACTGAGGCATTCAGAGTTGCCCATAAAGATGTTTGATTTTGAGAAGTGCCTCGCTATATCTTTGTTTCAGTGCCTTTGAAAAATCTGCCCCTAAATGACTTGTCTTTATCAAACGAAAATTTGTTAGCAAATTTGGAACCAATTCAAGTTGTTAAAGCCTGGGCCAGCATCTTCACAAATGTGTGCATGTCCTTTATGACTTACCTATAACAAATCCAACTGCACAAAGACACGCATTCAGTGTAGCCAGAGCTAGATTGCCAACATTTCCGGCTTCATTATAGTTGTAGTACATTCGCCTAAATTCTGGTCTCCTACCTACTTTTAGGAACATACTATGGTTTCCACAGCTACCTAAGCACTAGCAGTATGTTTTTAGCAGTTACCCCTACTGTTTGTTACTAGCTCCTGCTGTGACATATAAATTTAGATTGCAAACACTTCACAGCTACAGTTCTACTCTATTTTCTGTGAAATGTCACGTGAGCTTTGGGTCACTATATAAATAAAGACAAAATAGTTTAAGGAAACATTAAGGTTGCAGAGTTAGGAACTGTGAGAATCAGGGTAACATACATGACCTTATTTAGGCCCTTTATGCCCATGCATCCTGACAGTGTCTTTAATTAAAAGTTCACATGACTCTTGCTTAATCTAGCAGGCTTATAGTATTTCTCAAGTAACATAAATCCATACTTTCAACAAATCCAAGCCACTAACATAGCAGCTGCTATCAGTTTTATTTATTTTCCCTTTATACACTTCCACCAATTTCATTTCTGCAGTTGCTCATTACATGTTTACTAGCATAAACTTTTACGTAAGTTTTCCTCTCTCCAAGGTAAGTACCTAAATACATTTCCCGGTATCCATATATAACACTTTCCACTGAGGGGTGAATACTGCTCTTCCACCCACCTCTAGCTCTTCAGAAGCAATTCTATCCCTTTCAGTGAGACTGGTGACAGAGTAACAAATTACTCAGTGTGAATAAGAATGGCTGCTAAAAGCAACACTCTCTTCTCCACAAACCGACAAAACTGAGCAGTACTTTACTCTTGAACTCTTTAGAAGATGCCCTTCAAGAGCTGTATGAGCATCTTTGCTGAAATGACCTCTTACATGGCTTCTTCACATAGAAGCGTGGCTAATTTTTATTTTCATTTGAGTTACTCTCAGCTGCCTCAAAGAAGTTCAGATTTTACATTCCCAGAACAGTGTATGCACATGAATGATTCTATTAACTTCAAACTGTTGTATGAATATCTTCTTGCCTGCAACTTGTTTATAAGTTAAGCATCTCTTCTACTGCATATGAAAGAATGTAATGTACATTTAACATGCAATAACATAAATCTGTCCTTCAAAAATGACATGTTTAATTGCATTGGTCCCCCTTCCTCCAGAAGCATTTGGCTCATGGTGGCACACACTATGCTGGAGGACCGGATTCTTTAATTAGCATATGTGCTGGCCATCTCTTTCCCTCATCCCCCCACATCTATCTTAAGGGAAATAAAAATATATGTCCTCATATAACTACAATCTGCTATTTTCCCTTACAGTGACGTTTAAAATAAGAAAAGAAAATGTTGTTCTCATTTTCTTCCCTACATCGGTTCCCTAAATTGACATAAGTGTGTCCTAAATCTATATGCAAGGGAGCCTTGCCTATCTCAGTAATGCAATGATCGCTCTCCTCCTGAATTTGAGGTAGCTTTTAATGGGGTGCTTAAGACACAAAGAGGAGGTGGAGGCCAAGAAGCAGAGATGCAGAGAGGAAGACACTGATGAGACAGAGAGCAGACCTATTCCACCTCATGCTCTGACCTAACTTTGCTTTTACTACTGAGCAGCTCACCCTCCTGCCAGAAGCATCGGTTTATGGGATCCTGGCAAAGGATTTTGTGAAGGCTTTTTCTTCCTCATCTCTACCAGAAGATTCTTCTGCAGTGGATGATTTGGGCCCCAAATATTATTTTTCCCTTTGATGCACTGGAGGCTTATACAATTCATAGCAGTCCTTACCAAAATTCATCTTGTCTGAACACTTCAGCTCGCTCAATAGTAGCACCTCACTGTTTACATTGTTTGTAAACAGTGATACTAACTGTAGAAAAACATGCTCTATAGTGGCAATCTTTTAAGAAGAATAAAAAAGGCTATATAGGAGACACCCTCATCCCCTACGATCCCCATTACAATTCCACCAGCATAGGAGAGCTCCACTTGGAGTGACAGTCAGGAAAAAAATACTGGTTTGATGGAATACGGAGATAATCCTTAACAGGTAATAGCTGGCATGTATGCAACTTGGCTCATGGAAAACACAAGCAAAAAACTTTCAAGGAAAGTGATATGCATCTCAAGGAATTACATAAACATTTTTCATTAAAAAAAAAAGCAAGGCTTTTCAGGCTGGAAATCATCTTTCTTTGCTCAGTCTTCCAAGAGAATCCAGGTATCATTACCAGCAGTGATCTCAAATTCACCTCATCACAAAGTTTGTAAGTACTACCAAATGAACACATGCTTAGCTTTTTTAACTAAAGCGCAGAGAAGTGCCTTAAACTACCAAATAATACAGACATTAGCTGTTTCTGTGTTGATAACTTGCTTCCAAAGGCTTACCTCCTCTGTTTCATACTATAGAAGATAATGCACTGGTGAGAGAGACAAACAACTCCAGCAGCACTTTGAAGGAAGGACATAAACCAAAAGGACCTTTTGCATTAAGGAACATTACTCAAGTACTTCCGAAGATAAAAAAAACAACACAGTATTACTTGTCCATTCATGTAACTAAAATAAAGAACTTTAAAACACTTCTTTTATATTTTATATGATAAAGAAAAAGCATACAGAGGAGGGAAAAGCAGTAAGATGACTTTTTCCCATTTGGGATGATGTGTAGATGTGTAACGAGGCATTCATGCTTGTGCCACTTAGCATGTAAGTTATCTACAGGGCAATTTTGCCACAAAGGCATTTGAACAAATAGCCTAACTGGAAAGCAAGAGGATGCCTGAAATAAAAAGAACATAAACTGGAATTCATTCTAATATGCAGCTGGTTTAAGTCAAAAGCCTAAGAGCTCATGCAAGAATGGCTGTTCAAGACTATACAACACCTCAGTGTGTGGAGTCCTCTGGCAAAACCAAGACTTTCAAAGCAAGCTACTGTAATTCAGGTAAGAGCTACACCGGAAGACTGAAGTGCGCTCTCAAAAGAACCTTTTCTAACCCAAGCCTAAGAGCAACACTCAACATAATTTGTTCTTTCCTTTTTATAGAAGAAAAAGATAATCGTTTCGTTGATTGAGCTATTTGTTTCATGAAGAGGATGAAGTTAGCAGAAGGACACAAAATTGACTTTTGAGGTACACTGACCAGTGTTTGGGCCAAATTGACTTATTTCACCTTACTTAATATTCACAGAAATACTATGATTCTCATGCCATAGCTTCCAAACACTTAGCTGCCCTATTTAAATGCTAGTACCCTTCCTAGAAGAATAAGCCAGGACTATAACGGAAACCTGCCACAAACTTGTGTGTCAAAACTGCTGCTTGACATCGTATATTGTCCTCTATTCGCATTTTGCTGGCTAATAGCAACTTACTCCTAAATATAACTGTCACATAGAAGAGTTAATTTGCAAAGTCACTCCCTTCAAACTGGAAAATCTACGAACTTTCATTAATGGCTGATGCTACCTCACAGCATACGATGGAGCACACAGTTTCCAGATACTTGGTTAATGCTTTTCCCAGTGAGGTCTGGACCAGTGCTGATCACTCTAGCTGGAAGCTATTCAGCAAAATTCAGTACTTGTCAGTGAAAAGAAAACAAGTGTGAGATTTCCTGATGTGTTTTAAAAGACACCATATAGGGTAATTTCCTGAGCTGCACATATGTACTGTTTTCTACAGTTAGTTGATCTACTATATATTGGTTCAGTTATTCAGATTATAATGAACTACAGGGGGTTTTGTTCATACCATCAAGAATCAGACAAAATGAGTATACTTCCCTTGTCATCATTCATATCACCTTTCCAGAAGTGACCTGTACACTATTTCCTTCTGATTTTCCACATTCTTTTTGAAGAGACTGAACTGGCTGGTGTTTGTGCATGTGTGTTAATGAAGAACTCTTTTTTTTTTCAAAGTCACTTCTTTGGTATACCCAATGCTCACATTTCACAAGACTAAAAGTCTTCGTGTAACAGTATCACGGACTGCTTTCAAAAGAACTCTGGAAAGAAGGTCCAGTATTAACTACTGCTGCAGAGGATGCAGGGAAGAACAAATAGGACAGTTCATGTCAGCTCTGTGTTAAATGGGGGCTGTTTCTATTTGAGGATGTTAGAAATAGAGTGACAGGTGTAACAGCCAAAAGAGGTATGCAATCTACAGGACTTTACCTGTAAGAACACAAAGGTTTTTTAAACATACACAAGATTGACTCTGCAAATCTTATTATTAATCAATAGGTAGACTGTAAGAACAAGTAGGAGTAGGAAGCAAGACTCACCACTAGTGTGAGATGTAGGGAGGTAGGGAGAAGAGGAAGAGGAATCATCCAAAAGTGACTTCAAGAACTTCTGTGAATGCTAGAAGTCAACAGATTGAGGTAAGAAAATAAATTGTAGTATTATACGCCACCACAGGCAGCAAGTCTGGCTCCTTTTTGACTGATAAATTCTGTGATCGAGGAGAAATCATAGAATCATAGAATGGTTTGGGTTGGAAAGGACCTTAAGATCATCTAGTTCCAACCCCCCTGACACCTCGCACTAAAACATGTCGATCAAGGCTCTGTTCCACCTGGCCTTGAACACAGCCAGGAATGCTCCACCTTGCTATCTCTTCAACCCTTTTGAGATGTCTTTGGGTTCATCCTGGCACCTACATACTGTTGTGAATGTTTTCATGCAAAGGATGCAAACAGGATCACCAAATGCTTGGCTATAAACCTGCCCAAGGTATCTTTCAGGTTGAGAACGCAGCTTAGGTAAAGAAACATATTTATTCTAATTGTGGTTCCTACTCCTATGTAGACTGAAGTGATGCAGCTTTTGGGATACGAATCTCCTTGCTAAAGATTTCTTTAGTGCATTTTCCCCAGAAGAGCAAGAAAAAAAGGGTGGCAAGAGCAAGATTGACATCGTTATACTTAAGCAAGGCTGACTGATATGTTTTTTCATATAAAGTTATTCAGAGGTATCTGTGTTAAGGCCAGCTGCTACACCTCCCCCTTTACTCATTGTTGATTTTTCTGTAACTTATTCAAACACTAGTAACTAATCACTTTGATGTATATATTGCAGTAGTATTTTTCCTGTCTACTGTTACAAAAAGAGAATTTTTTAACCTCTGAAACAGAGAGAACAGTTCCAATATGGAAACCACTGTATTTAAGATGGTGTATAGATAAAGGCAAGAGGTATGAGCTCATTTTTGACACAACGGTATTAAGTCCAAATTCATTAATAAATCAACACGTAAGGCCTAAACCACTAATAGTGGACCGTCTTCTTTAAGAGACCTTTTATTTTATTAAGGACCCTGAGACACTTCTGGAGAAAAGCTATGGATCAAGAGAGTACTCAGCCCATTGTTTGAACACTGCTTGACAAAATGAGGGACCATAAAGTAAGAGAGGATGAAATACGATGGAAGAGGGTATGCTGTGGTACTTCAGAGGAAAGTAAAAAGACTGCAAGGTATGCCCATCTCTCATCCTGGTCTTCCTTCATCCCCACTATGGTAGGCATGGTAGGTACCAGTAAGGGAAAGTGGTAACTCGCTAAAGCTTTCCTCTGTTCTTGAAGTGATACCTCCCCCTTCAATGCTGTTGTGCTGCACTATCACCACAATCTGGCCTTTTATTTCAACTCTTCCACTGCCACTCACTATGAGCCACCCACGACACATTGCTTGCAATGATTCTTACATAATTACTGTAAAATATTTAAGTCTCATCAACTAATATGAAATCATACTTTCATAACCCTCAACACAGAAATCTCGCATTCTCAAATTAGTTGACACAAGTCAAGGAGGTCATCAGAATTTTGCCTTATAATAACTATTTCTTGGTTTGGTTTAGGGTTTTTTGTGTCAATTTCTTTAATAGGATTTAAGGTAATATTACTATATGGAGAGGAAGGGGTATTCTTTCAAACAAAACCCTAAGGTTTTGAGATGTGTTTTTCACTCAGTATCTCTTTGACAAGTGGAATATCATTAATTAAAACAAACACAACAATTTTAATGTGTAGGCGGTGGGCAAGAAATAGGGCTTATTTAGTATCATGTAGTGGGAAGAAATTAAAAACCCATTCAGCTGCTGAATAGTGCAATGCTATAAAAAACCATGAAAGTCTTATCAAAGTAATCCACTTAAAATTATACTATCTAGGAAGAGAGAGAAAAGAAAGACATACAGAACTCAGAAAAATACCACACTAAAAGTCTGTACCTCCTCTTGCTTTCTTTAAATTGAAAGGTGGAGGGAGACAATTAATAAAGCTGTATACAATCTAATACAGAGAAAGAAACATTTTTCCTGGTGTGATCAGTGTAGACTTTGGCAGAATTGGGTCTGCTCAGAAAATCTGAGTCTTAAATCCACTGATTAAACTCTCTGAATGCCTCCTCTTTCTCTCAATTTTATTATTATTACACCACATATGTGTTTCAGTATAAGTCTTGTCTCCAGTGACATCAGTTTCAGAGCACTAGTTGCTACAACAACTCAGCGTAATTCTTTCCTGAAGACAGTATTATTATTGTTATTTTCTATTGAGTTTTATTGTGTTCTACATTATCTTAAAAACCCCTGCACTTTAACATGATGGACAAATGGCCAGGAAAACTAAGACCAAATGTTAGTAGAAACCTCTGTGGAAAACACATTTCTAGTATTGGATAGCCTCTAATTACTGCCCAGGGAAATGCACAATAAAGACCTCTTTTCAATCTTTCAGCTGTTCATACTTGTTTCTGACTGTCCCTTTTGCCAGTGGAACTGTTCCTCAACAGAGTTCAGTTTTACCATCACAAGTTCAATTTTAAAAGTGAAATGGATTCAAGTTGCAGAAAAAAGAATATTTAAATAGATACGTAGCCACACTTCCATTCATGTCCTGATGCTTTTTTTCCCTTGTTACTAAAATCCTCATACAAAAATGTTTTTCACAAGTTTTGTTGGGGAACATTTTTTTAATAGGACTGAAGACAGTCTCTCATTTTGTGCCTACAATTTGGTGACAGCAATACAGTTGAAGCACAATTAACTGTTGATACAGTGATAAAGTTCAGACACCTCATCATCTGATTTCTGTGTACAGTCAGGTAGCAGCTATCCAAATCCTGCACTTTGTTACTGCACTGAATTGCAGGCATAAAACTTTTGATTGCCTTAAATATTTTGTCTTTTTTTAATTTGCTCTCTCCTTTAGTTTTTGTCTCCTCCTTTATTACTTAAAATATGAGGCGGGGGGGGGGGGGGGGAACCCCACTTAAAAAAAAAGGGAAAGACTACATGTAATTGTTTCTTTGGCACTTCCAGATACGGACCATGCAATGGAGAAGAAAATTGTCTACTTCACAAGAAAACACCTATCATCATAGACCATCACAGATTTTTAATTTTACTGGTGGGTTACAGCAATCAGCTAAATATTTGTTATGTGCCTCGCCTGCATATTGCTCTTTGAATTGGTTTGGCCCAAGGTTTAGTCAGGTGTAGGAGTCCTACGTACCTTATACCTCTCAGGCAATATCTGATTGGTATGCAGGCAGGCAAAATATAACAGCATTCACAAGGCAGAATACACGCATAATATATGAAGTGCGGGATCTTACAAGAGGGGGAGAAGTACAACATAATGAAAATGAATAATCTTTGGGTATTTTCTTCCTAGTCTAAGTAGTTCTTGAATGTACAATCTTTTTTTGCTGGCTTGACTGCCTTTAAATATACACATACCATACTACCAATTCAATTTTTAAGCCACTATAGGTATTAGAGGACAATTTACATGTGATTTGCATTTTTTTTTCTGTGCCTGTGGTTTTGGTAAGTCTTCCAAACCTAATGACTGTTCTTTTGGCCAGCAACATAAATGCTGTAATCACACAATTATTGTGCTGGGAACAGTTTAATTCAGCATTTTATTCTCAACCACAGAACAATTACTCAACAATTTTGGTTAACCATACTAGCTCACTGCCTGGAAAGGAAGCAGAATATTCACAAGATCTATTGTCTTACATAAAGGCAGTCAGTAGATTCTTATCTATTACAACTTTCCAGCATCTCTTTCCTCTTTGGGGTACTTCCACATACTCCCAGTTAATGAAAATAAATTACTAGCAGCACACTGTATGAGCTTATTCATCTCTATCTGTTGAATGCTTTTAATTGTGCATTTGCATACTAAATAGCAAGGTAGATGTGAAGTGTCTGGGAGAGAGGGGTATAACAGAGCACTGTAAAAAGCTCTGAAAATACTACAGTGATGTTGTCCATCTACTCTATGCTAAGCATCACCCATGGTCATTTAGGATTCATTCTTAAGTTCTTCTCTTCAGCCACTCATTTCTCTTTAGCAATAAAAGAAATCTTCCCATCAATTGATTTATTCCTAGTACTGTTTATACAGAAACACTGGTGGGCATACAGTACTCATCACGTCTCTTTAAGCACCATTTAAGACAGAGACGAAAGTTTAAATCCAGAACATGGTCTCTGGGGCTGGATGCTTGGTGCAACTGAGAATCAGGGGCTTACTAAGGTCCATTAATGTAAAACAGTGATCTTATTTTATGCTAGCATGGGACAGCCACAGCCCCAGTGTAATGGTGGGAACAGATGAGTCTCATAGCTCTCATCCTATCACTGAGTTTGGTTGATGGGAGGGCAGGAAAAGGCCTTCTTTGAAACCCCCAATATTTTTGCCAGATAAACAATTTGGCAAATGTTAATTGGAAGTGGGTGCTTTATTTTGTTATTTTTTTATTTAGGCACTAACACTTTGTGTTGTAGACCAATAAAATGAATGAAAGTTCTGACTGCAGAAATCTATTTGCTAAGAATAGATTTAAGCTACTTACCTAAGTATCAGGATCCCTACATATTTTCTGCTCCAAATCTCAGTTCTGGAAGCATTTTACCTAAGCAACTACAAACATTTTAGTAATTCTTTTTCCACTTTTGTTTTTATTTCATCTTGCCAGTCACAAGAAATATTTTCATTCAGAGCTGTGAATCTGAAAAGTACAACTCTGGCAATGCTGCTGAACAAGTGAAATTAAACTAATTAAACAAAGCTGACTCAGTAAACTTAGTTTGATAGTAAGAGAGATTAAAAAGGAAACCACCAGTAAACATGATGAAAACATAAAGTAATATATGGGGGGTTGTAAATGCCTTTAGCTTTTAAGTAGTATTTAGCTCCGAAAAGGGACTTAGCATTAATCACTATTTTCCTAAGGGCAAAATCTGACCTGTAGGAACTTTGTGTTGAGTCCTTGCTCTGCTGAAGTCAATACGAATTGACCCCAATGGTACTTGGCAGAAATCACTTAATTTAAAAAAATAACTTTAATTTAAAAAAACAAATCACAAGACATCAGTGGAGCAGAACACAAGCTCAAATGTCATCAGCATCAGGACACTGAGTAATGACACTTCTTTTTTTGCTCCATTTATGAAATGAACAGTATGTGTCTTTTTGCTTGAAGCCCAGTTTCTACAGATGTGGAGACACGCCTTGTCTCTCCTGAGATGTGGGAGACACAATGTGAACTGCATTAAGGAAACAGAAGTCCCAATCCAGTTCTTTCCATTTCTTAGGCTTCCGCCAGGTTACTGCACATAAAAGAAAAAGGAAGGACTATCCCTTCTTTAAGTGTTGCATACTGGAAAGGAAGCAGCTATATTTTACAGTCCTCACTGTGCTTGAGGCACCATGGCTGGTGGTCGAGCCTTTCAGGTGATGCCAATGTTGCTCTGCCTTGTTTCTGAATTGTGATGACCCTCAGGCAGAAGCTAAGCATTTAGGTGTTCAGACCAGAGCAGTTTCAGGGCATGCACAGAAAGAGACTCTCAGATCACATCAGCAAGTGCTATGGATGTTTAGATGCTCCCAAAGCTTCAAATCTCATATCTGAACCAAGACTCTTAAGAGGGTCTGTCTAAATGATGGCAGGACAGGATGTGCACATGAACTTGGGAAGCGCTCTTGGCGACCTCAATTTAGGTGTTCCCAAAGGCTATCTAAGTCCTGTTACCAGAGAGTAAATCCTCTTTTTTTTTTTTTTTTTAATGTGACCCTAACCCATCCAGGGAAGAACTCTACAGAAAATGACTTTACCAAACAATGTTGCAACTACATTAGAGGTCCTAATACTGTTCTCATATTCTTTGCAGACAAGAAAATAAAAAGACAGCAGTGCTATACAACAACACGTTGCTTATGTATGGGCATGGACATCATTATTTCCTGCAGCCAAATGGTTTTGAATAGAACAATCATGGGGCTCCTTGGCACCTAAAGGAATGATTTAGGACATAAATTGCTGGCTTACAGAGTGGCCTTGAGACCTGTTACGTTTATACAAGCACATTAGTAACACTTTAACATCCCATAACAAATCAGTAACTACAAATACCTCTAACATGTGGTAAGGCAGATGAAAACCCATCTAAAGTCTTTGGGTATGATATCTTTCTCCAAAAAGAAAAGGACTATTTTAACAGTTCAAACCCAAAATATTTTGCCAGGACGTTTATTCATTAAAATGGGATCTATTCTGAAGACATCAGGTCCCTTTAAGACTAAAAGTCAGAGCTGTGTGCTCTGAGCCTTTTCATCAAGATGATTCATTCATTCATGAGAAGCGTGGATTGTATGGCTGGCTTACGGTAGCGCTCTAAATTAGTACTCATACAATGGAGAGCTTATACAATTGCAGTAGTCCATATCCAGTAAAACTGCCTTAGTGCCTTGAATAATGGGCCTTGCTAAGTCTCTAACAGTTCTGTAAGAACCTCTAAACAGCTGCACACAACACATGACCTGTGCCATCTTTACAATGCCTGCTAACCATGAAAGCAAGCTTTGGGAACTACTTCCTCTGCACCCTCACCATTGGACAGCATCAATTCCTTTGCTTTTTAGAGAACAAGGGGTTTTTATTTTTATCTTCTCTTT